>NW_013763491.1:0-872 GCF_000517525.1 Limulus polyphemus
CTGTCGCTGGACTCGCCCAGAGGACTTGTCCTGAGTGCTTGTGTATGCATGGCTTAGATGCAGTGCCCCCGCCTGTATGTGCTCCACCATTTCCGTATTCATGCCGTGTTAAATCCCACTTTTGTCGCCATTTTCTTGTGTGGCAGCTAAGCATCGGTAGAATTATCGATGTACTGCTGTCTATGATGATGATAGAACTTTACCATGCTTTAGTTACCCCTTAGTTAATATGCAAATTTTTCGAAATGTCCGAATTTTTTTTTTTAATTTGGTTGAGATGCTTAGTCACTAAAATAAATAACTCAGCTTTCCTTTTTCTGGTGCACACGAGACACGGATCCACTAATTGCCACGTTTTCTTGTGGAAAACTGCTCGTTGTGTTTTGATAGAGATAGCAAAATGAGATATTGCGTGAGGGGAGGTATGGTCTTGTGCAAACATGGCTTTGTTGCCCTTATTGTGTTTAGTATTTAAAGCCAGGTTTACCCTCATAAGAGTAACTTTTTCAGACCTTGTAACGTTTATAGACTTTAGCAAACTAACAACTTTTGCTCAATTGATAATGTGCATTAGACTTGATTTAACATTTGCTTTGTTTAAATCTAAAGTGTTTGGATCGTTTTAATAGTATGGGACTATTTTAGATTTTGGATTTATCCACTCTTCTCTTACCAGTTCAACACACCCACCATTGAATTTTATACCGTGATTGTCTCCGATTGTTTAATAATGATTATGATGTAAACTTTTTTGTGTTTTGACTCTTTCTATTCATGACGAACCCAGATAGGGTTCAAAGATAAAAACAAACTTTGTAACGTGATATTCTTCCGAGCCTCTAGTTAATAGGCCAAAACGAACTTCTGTGTTG
>NW_013763492.1:0-873 GCF_000517525.1 Limulus polyphemus
GTAGGTCTAATTGCAGTTATAACTATTTCTAAACCCTAGGTTCATCATTATAAAAATTGTAGCCTATATTATAGGCATACTTAGACCTATACTAACTATTAAACTAGGCATTGCACTGGGACAGATCTAATGACTAAGGTCTAGTTTAGATGTATAAAGCTAAATTTATGTCATTATTAGTACATCTAGATCCAAATCTAAGACTAAAAAGATGGAAATAACAGGTCTAACATTAAATGTTAGATCTAGATGTACTAGCGACATGTTTGTTTGTTTGTTTTTAATTATGCACAAAGCTACTCCAGGGCTATCTGTGCTCTGCCCACCACGGGTATCGAAACCCGGTTTCTAGCGTTGTAAGTCCGCAGACATACCGCTGTGCCACTGGGGGGCTCTAGCGACTTAATCTAGAAACGGTATTCTACCACCACTAATTAGTTAGCCTATAATTAAGTTTTCTCATTCTATCAAAACCTTTGATATTAAATATAGCCTTTGAGTTTCTAGCCTTATATTATTTTATGATTACACCCTTCTCCACAGTGTGTGTAATTTTCATTCGAGCAACAGTTATTACCTTTTTTGGTATAATTGAAGCCATTTCTTTGCTCATTCAACAACTCGATAGGACGAACTGCAGCAGGAGCTTAAGATCTCTGCCAAGCGTGAATCAGAAACAGAAATTAGTGGAGTGTAAGAGAAAAGGCAGTAAAGTTGTACATAAAAAAGTGGATGAATTGCTAGGACTGTTAGGGCAATTAAGTGAGAATGGTAACAAGGCTGAAACAAAATGTGGTGCTTATAATATTCTGCAACGTATGCTTACATTTGATTTTCTTTTACTTTTGCTTTTTTTGGAGACATCTTTTATCA
>NW_013763493.1:0-721 GCF_000517525.1 Limulus polyphemus
CTTGGTACAAATACTCCATGAACACCTAGGTGTAATTCTAGTTACAGAATTTATAACCACCATACTCATCTTTAGCGTTATTTGGTACAACTGCTCCATAAACACGTAGTTGTAACTATAGTTTCCGAATTTATAAGTGGTTACAAGTATGGTAACTAGAGTTACACCTAGGTGTTCGTGGAGTTGTTGTACCAAATAACGCTAACGATGAGTATGGTGGTTATAAATTCTGTAACTAGAGTTACACCTAAATGTTCATGGAGTAGTTGTACCAAGTAAGGCTAAAGATGAGTATGGTGGTTCGTGGAGTTATGGTACCAAATAATGCGGTGTTCATGTAGTAGTTGTGCCAAGTAAAGCTAAAGATGAGTATGGTGGTTATAAATTCGGTAACTAGAGTTACACTTAGGTATGGTGGTTAATAATTCGGTAACTATAGTTACACATAGTACCAAATAACGCTAAAGATGAGTAAACTACTCCATGAACACATAGGTGTAACTCTAGTTGCCGAATTTATAACCACCATACTCATCGTTAGCGTTATTTGGTACAACTACTCCAAGAACACCTAGGTGTAACTATAGTTACCGTATTTGTAATCACCATACTCATCTGTAGTGTTATTTTTTACAACAACTCCACGAATACCTAAGTATAACTCTAGTTACCGAATTTATAACCACCAAACACATCTTTATCTTTACTTGGCACAACTACT
>NW_013763494.1:0-875 GCF_000517525.1 Limulus polyphemus
ACTGTTATTTAGTTTGGTTCAAAACCTACAAAATCTTCATTGCTTTCACTGCTAATTTTATTATTATTATTAGTTTAGGAGCATTATAAATAGTTATTAGTTTTTAAAAGAAAAAAAATCTACTATTGTTATAAATAAAACATTCAATTGAACTAAACTATGCATGCCTATTTAAATATATTGTTACGTCTCTGGTCGTTAGTTAATTTTTCGTAAAAATTCTTTCCGAAGAAACTTTAGCGATACAAGTCCTTTCTTAAATAAAACTGGTTTATTCTTTCTGAATACAACTTTGCAATACACTTAATTTCCACAGTCGCGCTATAACAAACGCTATAATTCACAACGAATGACTCACGTGCTCGCTCAACTGTCAATTACACCTTACATTACCCTCTTGCCGTCACTTCTAGGCGGCTTATATATACAAGACTACCGCATATCTAGCAGCCTCTCGAGAATTCAGGAAGGGACGTGAACGTTCGAGAATATGATGTGTTACTAGGTCACGTGATCCCCGCTGTCGTAATACCGCCCCTTCCTTAGTATTGTTCGTCCCGAACAACAGACACTTACATTAAACCAACAAACAATTAACAATAACTTAATTAAATGTACAGAATTTACAAACACAAAAGTAAAATTCAACAAAGTCTCTTAATTTTACGGGACGTATCTTCTTCCATACTGGTTTCCGTCTCGTTGGCTTCTGCTTCATGTGGGGTTCATCTGCTTCATCACACCTTGTCTCCTGGTTCAAAGCTGACTTCAGTAGATCTCTTATCATAAGATAGCTTCATCGAATCAGCAGACGTTTTCAAGTTTGAATGCACTTGATGGTGAATATCATCCATCCTTTCCGATAATACTTTCAT
>NW_013763495.1:0-874 GCF_000517525.1 Limulus polyphemus
TGAAAGACCTACCAGCCACTATCCATCTGTATTAAAAGACCTACCAGTCCCTATCCATCTGTATTAAAAGACCAACCAGTCACTATCCATCTATAATAAAAAACCTACCAGTTACCATCTATCTATATTAAAAGACCGTCAGTCATATCCATCTGTATTAAAAGACTTACCTGTCACTATCCTTCTATAATAAAACATCTACCAGTCACTACCATGTATAATAAAACAACTACCAGTCACTATCCATCTGAATTAAAAGACCTACTAGCCACTATCCATATGTATTAAAAGACCTACCAGTCATATCCATCTGTATTAAAAAACCTACCAGTCATTATCCATCCAGAATAAAAGACCTACCAGTTACCATCCCTCTATATTAAAAGACCTACCAGCCACTATCCATCTCTATTAAAAGACCTACCAGTCACTATCCATCTAGAATAAAAGACCTACCAGTTACCATCCATCTATATTAAAAGACCTACCAGCCACTATCCATCTGTATTAAAAGACCTACCAGCCACTATCCATCGGTATGAAAAGACCTGCCAGTCATATCAATCTGTATTAAAAGACCTGCCAGTCACTATCCATCTATAATAAAAGACCTACCATCAACTATATATCTATAATAAAACTCCTACCAGTCATTATCCATCTATAATAAAACACCTACCTGTCACTATCCTTCTATAATAAAATATCTACCAGTCACTACCATGTATAATAAAACACCTACCAGTAACTATCCATCTATGTTAAAAGACCTACCAATAAACATCCATCTATATTAAAAGACCTACCAGCCACTATTCATCTGTATTAAAAGACCTGCCAGTCATATCCATCTAGTATTAAAGACCTGCCAGTC
>NW_013763496.1:0-867 GCF_000517525.1 Limulus polyphemus
AGAGATGGCGCAACATCTCATAATGAACATCATCAGGTCCGACCAATGTACTACCAGACCAATGAAGAAGAAGTTTGAGTTCCACCACTGTAAAGAGGCGATTATAATCATAGAGATGATCGGCCCGAAAGGAAAGAGCCGATCACTCTGCCCGAGACTTTATGGCCAAGAAGGCAGGGGAGGAAACAGAAGTGCTAGAAGCACGAGAAAAGCTCTGGCTGAGAGCATCAGCAACTTCCTTGCCATTGGAGAGCAAGATGGAAAGGGGATGGGAAGCATACCTCCCAGTGGCTTTCCGAATCTTGTCCTATACAGTTTTAGAACTGGTGGTAGAAGAGATGCTAGTAGTGAACTTAATCCTAGACTCCTTTTGGCTTTGAAGTCGAACCTGCCAAGCATGGGCACGGGCCCGCTGATAAACAATGCGGTTAGAAAGTGGGATACTGTCAGAAAGTATCCCAGGCCCGTTTTTGAGCTTTCCGTGCCTCCTGGCAGACAGGACTCCACCATGGACGAGGATACCGTGGAAACGTGTCGAGGGGTTAGGAATAGAATAAAGAGCCGCCTGGACAATACAGTCAGTCACTGCCACCACACAATCGTCTATTGATGACAGACAGACGAAGGTAGGTTCCAGTTCAGAGAGAGAGGTGAAAGATGGACAGTCATCCTGGTCCTGCTTCCACCGTGGCACTCGGCTCGGGTGGTATCGACCATGGCCAACCTCTCTCAGTATGATGGGAAAATGATCACTGCCCCGTGGATCACTGTCGACCATCCAAGAAAAGCGAGTGAAAAGTGCAGGGGAGCAATTCGACAGATCAATGGCAGTAAAAGACTGAACTAGGTGTTTCAGTATTGAAGAGA
>NW_013763497.1:0-1754 GCF_000517525.1 Limulus polyphemus
GGTTTATTGTGTATCTATGCGAAAAGGCCAAATTCACCACATTTAATACTTCTCACACTGGCCGTTTGGTGTCGCGGTTGAATCAGTTACAACAGACCTGCTCAGTCAATCACTTTCTTTCTAAAGTTGTAGACGTTTAAAATAAGCTATTATTGCTGTGTGTCACAATATTATTATTGTGTCACAGCTCCATGTTTATCTAGGTCACAATCACCAATTCTCTTTCAGCAAGTCACTTTTCCTGAAATGGGTCAAGCGTGATTAGAGGGCTCAAGGTTCGCAGCCCGTTGCTGTAAAACAAAAACGAGTTCCGTGTTTAGTACACTGTTACGTAGTATAGTAGTACATTGTTATGTAGTGTGGTAAAACACTATTGTTATGTAGTATAGTTGAACATTGTTATGTAGTGTAGTACATTGTTACGTAGTGTAGTAAAACACTATTGTTATGTAGTATAGTTGAACATTATTACGTAGTGTAGTACATTGTTACGTAGTGTAGTAGTACATTGTTATGTAGTGTAGTATTACATAGTTATGTAGTGTAGTAGTACATTGTTACGTAGTGTAGTAGTACATTGTTATGTAGTGTAGTAGTACATTGTTACGTAGTGTAGTATTACATAGTTATGTAGTGTAGTATTACATAGTTATGTAGTGTAGTAGTACATTGTTACGTAGTGTAGTAGTACATTGTTATGTAGTATAGTAAAACACTATTGTTATGTAGTGTAGTAAACCACTATTGTTATGTAGTATAATAGTACATCGTTATGTAGTATAGTAGTACATTGTTATGTAGTATAGTAAAACACTATTGTTATGTAGTGTAGTAAAACACTATTGTTATATAGTATAGTAGTACATTGTTACGTAGTGTAGTAGTACATTGTTACGTAGTATTTGTTATAACCGTTTCATGTAAGTAAACCAATACCTTCCTTACAGAGTAAATGGACGAAACACAGAACCTTCAAGGTTACCTTTGCTACTGCTATACTAAAATTCAAGGCTACCTTCCTCCTGTCAAGGTAATAGGAGTCGCCATCTTGTGGCTCAGTCCTTACACAACCGAAAAGTGGCGTTCTCTGAATGACACGGTCGAAGGTCGCGTATTTACATTTCTCCTGATATTTTGTACACCAATAAATCGTACATATAGTATCATCTATGATTTACAGTAATTCAACATAAACAAGTCTATGTTTTGACTTAAATGAGATTTCCCTCATCACGTGATATCTAATGAATGTGTGTCTGTTTTAACCACTAGTTGTATGAATATTGGGTCACTTTTTTTGTCACGGTTTCAAGTAAATAAAGCTAAGAAAAATACAGTTAAAGAAAATTACAAAGAGAATGATAAATATTGTGATGTGAGAAGAGCAGTAACTGGAGAGAGGTTTATAGCCCGAGTGATTGACGAGAGAAATTTTCTTTTTTATATCTGATTATTTGATCTTTCCAAGATGGGCTGATTAAGGTATCGAAGTTAATGAACTCAAACTCAAGGGTTTATTCGTTTTTTACCACGTGCTTCGTTCGTATAAACCTGAACGACACTGTTAGGCTTAAGTAAGATATTTTACATCTGTCTGTGTGATATGTATCTAAAATGATCATACATCCTTCTTTTGTCACTATCTAACATTACCCTAAACTGGAGTTCACATTCTTCACAATAATACAAACAACTTAAATAGGTGTAGGAGTCAGGACACAACACCAAGTCTGAGCAGAAAACTGTCAGTGACA
>NW_013763498.1:0-874 GCF_000517525.1 Limulus polyphemus
GTGGTTAACTTTGATAAAATGACGTTTGGGAACAACAAAGGCCAAATTCTGGTAAGTGTTAAAAGAGAAGTTAGACTAACCAGGTGCTATCAAGCTGAAGTCAAAGTGACTGAAGGAGTTAATGATGGTGAAATAGAACAAAGTATAGATATTAAAGCAGAACAGAAGAAAGACCAAGATTTGAGGCCAATAATTCAATTTCTACAAGCAAATGTTTTGTGCCCTGCTTGGGAGAAGGTGTCTAACTTAAGCCCTGTGAAGAACTATTGAGCACAATGGGACCAGTTGAAGCTTGAAGATAGGATTCTTGTCCGGAGATAGGAAACTGCAGATGGGGAAGTGACGACCTGTTAAACAGTTATACCCAGAAAGTTACGGGAAGTTGTGCTGCGTCAATCCCATCATAGTTTAACAGGAGGTCATTTTGGAGTTGAGAAAACATTGAGTCACCCACGGCAGAGATTTTACAGGATAGGTATGAGGCAAGATGTGGAAGAATGGTGCAGGACCTGCAATACATTCTGTGCTAAAAGGAGACCAAAGCATAAGGGACGTTTTCCAATGAAGTTATATCAAGTTGATGCACCAATGGAAAGAGTAGCCATTGACAATGCTGGTCCATTGCCTCAAACTCGTGCTGGAAACAGGTACATTTGTGTGGTGATGGATTATTTCACCAAGTGGCCTGAGGCATATGCAATACCAAATCAGGAAGCTACAACTGTAGCTTCGGCTATTAGTGATTTGTTCATCAGGTTTGGCATGCCATAGAAACTGCATTCAGATCACGGCCGTACATTTGAATCAGCTGTGTTCTATGAATGCTGCAAGTTGTTTGGCATACAATTGGATGCTGGGTCAGGAATTGGCAAAG
>NW_013763499.1:0-1012 GCF_000517525.1 Limulus polyphemus
GAAGCATTCTCCAGACCCATATCCTTCCACTGTCCGAAAATTGAGCGAATTTTGATTCGTCTGAGAACAATACGGTTTTCCAAAAGTCCAGAGGCTTGGTCATCATATCACTTGCCCAATTCTTTCGTCTGACTATGTTGGCAGGTCTTAATAAGGGCTTCCGTCTAGCTGCTCTGCGACGATAACCCAATCTGTGGAGAATCCGTTGAACAGATTTCGGGCTCATCCCACCAACTTTGCAGTTGTTAATCTGGGATCCATTTCCTCTTGACAGCCCTTTTTGTCCTCTCCGATGGACCAGGACGACCGGACGCTGCTCAGTTGTTTCCTTGCCGTGTTTCCTGAACTGCACGATGATTCTGTTGACTGTCGAAAGCGGGATTTCCAAATTCTGCGAAATTTACCGCTGACTTATTCCACCATCTACTTGACCAACTATTCTTCCTCTCACAAAATCTGACAATTCGAGAGAACCTTGAGTTTTAGGCATGTTGTAGCACAAGATAATTAGTGTGCGGACCATTTTCATTTATATAGTGCTCTGTGAACACAAATTAGTTAGCATAAATCAGTTAAATGACGAAAGATTAGGTGTCTATTTACTTTTTGATCACTCAGTGTACATATCCATTATTGGAATGAGGTAGTTATTATAACAAATAATTTATTTTACATACTTTTTCGTCTTTAAAGGTTATTCTTGTTTGTTATCAAGCACAAAGCTACTCAAAGGGCTATTTGTGCTCTGCCCTCCAGTTTGTCTGAACAGAATGGCCATAGAAACTTTTTGTAGCTTGCCTGAACAGAGTAGCCACAGAAACGTTTTTGTAGTTCCCTGAGCAGAGTAGTTATAGAAACGTTATTGTAGTTGACTGAGTGAAGTGGTTACAGAACCTTTTTGTAGTTGCCTGAGTAGAGTGCATACAGAAACTTTTTTGTAGCTTGCCTGAACATAGTGATTATAGAAACTTTTTGAGGTTTGTTTGAGCAGAGTGGTGACAAAAGCTTTTTG
>NW_013763500.1:0-940 GCF_000517525.1 Limulus polyphemus
AATGACAACCTCAGCGACTGAAGAATGCCAGCATCGTCCACATTTATAAAGGTAAAGGTAGTCGTCACGCATGCGACAATTACCGAGGCATCTCCTTGCTATGTATTGCCGGGAAAATAATGGCACGCGTGTTGTTGAACCATCTGCAGCAGCATCTTGAGAGAGGTCTTCTCCCTGAAAGTCAATGTGGCTTTCGTGCTGGACGTGGAACTGCCGATATGATATTTACTGCTCGGCAGATCCAAGAGAAATGCCAGAAGCAACACCACGACTTATACATGACTTTCCTGGACCTGACGAAAGCTTTCGACACGGTATGTAGAGAAGGACTTTGGCGCATAATGCACAAGTTCGGTTGTCCCACGAAGTTTGATGCTGTAGTTCGTCAGTTCCATGAAGGTATGATGGCAAGAGTGCTCGGTGATGGAGAAGAATCCATAGAGTTTCCTGTATCCAGTGGCTTCAAGCAGGGTTGCGTGTTGGCACCAACACTGTTTAGTATGTATTTATCAGCATTGCTGTCAGATGCCTTCAGGGATGGTTCGAGCGGAATACACCTGCAATATTGAATGGATGGAAAGCTGTTCAATCTTCGCCATTTGCAAGTGCGCACAAAAGTTCGTTTGACTAGTATCAGAGACCTGTTGTTTGCTGATGATTGTGTGCTGAGTGCGACTTCGGCGGAAACGATGCAACAGGAGCTCGACTGCTTCGCAAGGGGATGTGGCGATTTCGGTCTTACAATTAACACCTCCAAGACGAAGGTTGTGCTTCAGCCCGCTCCTTGTCGATCTCTAGTTGATCCAGAATTATCCATTGACGGTGTGAACCTGGAGACGGTTGAGAGTTTTCGCTATATTGGAAGCATGCTCTCGAAAGCAGAGCTCGCACGTGCGATCTGGTGGTCAACCTCTATGTCGATGTTAGCGTCCTTGGGAAG
>NW_013763501.1:0-986 GCF_000517525.1 Limulus polyphemus
GCATTACCATGGGATTTTCCTTCTCTATATTCAATGTTATAATTATACTGGTCTATTTTTCCAATCCAACGTGCCAGTTGTCTCTTTGGGTTCTTTAATGATCTTAACCAGCGTAACGCAGCATGGTCTGTCCTGATGGTAAACCTTGCACCATAGAGGTAAGGATGGAAACGTGTCAGACTCTTTACTATAGCAAGGAGTTCTCTCCGTGTTACACAGTAGTTCCTCTCTGGTCTACTTAAAACCCCCCTGAAGTAGGCCACTACATGTTCGTTTTCGCCCATTTTCTGAGACAACACTCCTCCAATTCCGACATTACTAGCATCACAATCCAGTACATACGGCAGTGAGGGATCTGGAAGCTTTAAAAGTGGAGCTGAGGCCAATTTTTCCTTCAACGTCTTGAAAGAATGCTGGCAAGAAACTGTCCATTCAAACTTCTGGCCTTTTTTAGTCAAATCATGTAGTGGAGCAGCTATAGTTGTAAAGTCCTTCACAAACTTCCGGTAATAGGTACAGAGTCCTAAGAAACTTCTTACCTCTCCCACATTGTCTGGTGTTTGTCAGTCACGCACTGCTTTCATATCTGGGATGTGACTTCTAACAGGGCTGAAGATGTCTGCATTAGGGTTTAGCTACAGGGTCTGGAAGGGGCTTGCCATTGTCTGGGGCTTATTAAGTCGATGGCTAATGTATCCTCCTTGTGTAAAAGACAATAAATCATCCTTTAATGTATCTAATTCGTTTTTAAATTTACTAATGTTTTCCATTTGTACTTCTTGCCACTGTTGTTGGCTTTCCTGTAGTTGCTGCTGACTTCCTTCCTGTTTCCTTTCTTGTTCCAGTTGCCACTGCTGTAATTTTTCTTCTTGTTTCTTTTTCCTCCAACAACTGTTGTAATCTCTCTTCTTGTTTATTTTGTTGTTCGAGCTGCCACTGTTGCAGGTTTTCTTGCAACTGCTGTTGTCTTTCTTCTTGTTTATTTT
>NW_013763502.1:0-874 GCF_000517525.1 Limulus polyphemus
TCTTTGGATGAAGAATATCTGTCGTATTTTTCATCTTCTAGACAGATCCTAATTTGAAAAAATACGATGTCGTTTCCTCAGAATATCAACAGCCCTATGTAATAACAATTAGGAAATATCGTCGTGTTTAATCATATGATTGGTCAGATTACAAATTCCTCTAAACAAATCCTGTTAAACACTCACCAAAGTGATTGAATCTAAGATGCTCAATAATCGCCTCTTCATTTGGAAAGTTTCCATAATATATAAACAAACTTGAATTCAATGACTAAAACGACAAACGTAAATTAGTCTTATTTATATCATAATATAAAAGTAAGGAAATTTTATGCATTCAGTGTGATTGGACAGATTGACAATGTGTTCATGACATCCACTCTCTATACTAATTTGTCTGATGAGTAGTTATGGTTTGCTTTGTTTTGAATTTCGAGAAAAGCTACAAGAGAGTTTTCTGGGATAGACATTCTTACTTTAGCAGTGATTGACTAGATGGAAAGCAGCTAATCAACACCACCTTCTCTTGGGCTACTCTTTTTACCAATGAACAGTGGGATTACCCACAACATTATAACGCCCCCAGAGCTTTAAGGATGAGTATTTTTAGTGAGGGAAATCCGAATCCGCGAACCTCATATTGCGAGTCGAGCACCTTATTTACCAGGCCAGGTGGTTAAGGCACTCGACTCGCAATATGACGGTCGCGAGTTTAAATCCCCGTCCCACCAAACATGATTGCCATTTTAGTAGGGACGTTGCAATGTGATGGTCAATCCCACTATTCGTTTATTAAATAGTAGCACAAGAGTTGGCGGTGGGTGGTGATGACTAGCTGTCTTCCCTCTAGTCTTTCACTGCTAAATTAGGGACA
>NW_013763503.1:0-875 GCF_000517525.1 Limulus polyphemus
AACACACGCAATAAATCTAATAGTGATTTACACACTTTACTTACGGTGCCTACTGTTTGCTTGACTCAATTATCTATCTGCCATTGGCTTTCTTTGCCAGGCTTATATATATTAAACAAGAGGGCATCTAGATCACACTCGAGCTGGTGGGCAAATTCATGATCCTTCGAGAAACTTCAGCATGCATGCTTCCAGTGTCGTGTGATTTCCGCTATCGCAACACTGCCCCTTCCTTAGCATTGTTCATCGCGAACAACAGCCACTTACATTAAACCAATAGATAATTAACAATAACTTAACTAAATGTACAGAATGTACAAACACAAAATTAAAGTACAACAAAGTCTCTTAATTTTACAGAACGTAGCTTCTTCCGTACTGGTCTCTGTCTCATTGGCTTCTACTTCACGTGGGGTTCTTCTGCTCCATCAGGAAATGTTCCATTATCGGTAGCAGTCACATTAGTGGTAGTAACTTCATTAACGGTTTCACTCTTTTCCCTTGCAAAACCAGGTAGAGTTTCTTCTTCGTCAGTGGCTTTTTCAGGTGACACTTCTTCAGCAGCGTCATTTGTTCTGTTGTTCACTTCGTTCCAGCTGGACCATGATAACGCCAAAGCCTGTTGACATGCATCACCTTTGCTTATCTCGCCGACCACAGTTTATTCGAAAAGTCACGTCTGAGAGACGATCCACTATGTCATATGGGCCTTCTCTTGGAGAAGACAATATAGGAGACTTCCCTTTGGTCTACCTGGGATTATACAACCACATCTTGTCTCCTGGTACAAATCTGACTCCAATAGATTTCTTATCATAACATAGCTTCATGGAATCAGCAGACATTTTTAAGTTTGAATGCACTTGATGATGAAT
>NW_013763504.1:0-1026 GCF_000517525.1 Limulus polyphemus
GTTATCTGTGTGTATTCATGGTTATTTGATATGTTATCTAGGTGTATTCATGGATATTTGATATGTTATCTAGGTGTATTCATGGATATTTGATATGTTATCTGTGTATATTTAGAGATTCTATATTGTAATATTTCTTGAGTGACCTCCAAATATTTAGGTTTATTTGTTATTTTGTCTGTGTATATTAACATCCTAAACAACTTGAACTAAAAGATTTTAAAGTAATTAGATTTTGCTATTATCAAACTTTTTTTTTTCCCGAAATGTTCCTAGATTAATAGATTTCTTAAAATATATAAAAACAAACATATAACTACCTGAGCAAGAAACAGTAATATACATAACGAAGGAAGTTTGTCTAATGTAGGTACAAATGTTGTTTTATATGCAGATGACACGATTTTAAGATTTTTTTATGTAAAAAAAAAAACTTCAAAATTGATAAATAATGGCAATGCCACAAAATATTACAAACTTGCTACAGTTTCCCAACTTACATAGTTCTTCAAAAATAGTAAATGCTTATAATACTTTCAATTCTTACAGACTCTTTTTGTTTGTTTAATAGACACAAAAGAATATTGCAAATAATCCCATTAAATGACCACTAGGGCCACGTATATAGAAAATTTACGATTTCATCACATTTTATTTGGCTAGTTATTTAATTATATTCAGTTGAAAAGCAAAATGGCTAAGTCTGATCAAAAACTCCTCATCACAAATCACTATTATTTCTATTCATTTGATATCAACATGCAACCCGTCAAAAAACAAAATAATGAGATATAGAATATATCCTAAATTCACTTTGAAATAAAGCTAAGAGATTTATTATGTCTTTCATTATAAAAAAATATCTACAGTATTCACTAAGCATAAAAAATATTATAAGTCTTCAAGTTAAAAAATAAATAAATAAGCTGCTGTCTTTCCACTTTAAAAACTTCTCCCTACAGATCTTTATTGTCAAATTTTCAGTTCATAATCGTAGCTTACTCCACACCCAATCTATTTATATAT
>NW_013763505.1:0-1328 GCF_000517525.1 Limulus polyphemus
ACAGAAAGAACTGTGATATTAAAAAAGGTTCTAAAAACTGAACTAAATTTAATGAAATGACATTTCGGCGTGCCCCCCAGTAGCACAGCGGTATGTCTGCGGACTTACTACGCTAGAAACCGGGTTTCGATACCCGTGGTGGGCAGAGCACAGATAGCCCATTGTGTAGCTTTGTGTTTAACTTCAAACAAACACATTTTGGCGTATCTAGTTGTTCTGCCCCCCAGTGGCACAACGCTGTGTCTGCGGACTTACAACGCTAGAATCCGGGTTTCGATACCCGCGGTGGGCAGAGCACAGATAGCCCATTGTGTAGCTTTATGCTTAATTACAAACAAGCAAGCTAATTGTTCTATTTCGCGCACAGCTACTCCAGGGGTACCCGAGCCAGCCGTCCCTAATTTTTAAGTGATAGACTAGACTAGATGGAAGACAGCTAGTCAACATCACCCGTGGGCTATTTTTATAGTATTAGACCGTCACTATTTTAACGGCGCTCGACTTGCAATCTGAGGGTCGCGGGTTCGAATCTCCGTCACACCAAACGTGCTCACACTTTCAGCCGTGGAGTCGTTATAATGTGACGATCAAACCAACTATTTGTTAGTAAAAGATTATCCCAATAGTTGACTGTGGGTGGTGATGACTAGCTGCCTTCCCTCTAGTCTTACACTTCTAAATTAGGAACGGCTAGCGCAGATAGCCCTCGTGTAGCTTTGCGCGAAATTCAAAACAAACTATTATAACGTACTTACGTCCCAAGTTGCGGTGGTAGCAGAGTCTGAGAAACACTGGACTGGAGGGAAGGCGAGTAACCAACACCTCCCATAAAAAGAAAATATTCAACATCAACTACAGTTCTAATATTTTGGCTCCAGGAAAATGTCTCAAAAACAGCAATTTCAAAGTTGTTTATAAATATCACAACACCTCTAATAACTTCCTACGCTCGGACATGTCTGCACCTCAAAATAAAGAACAAGGATATATTCTATATAGTCCCCTATCGGTCTTGTGTCAGTTTATGTTGGTGAAAAAGGTAGAAATTTGGATACCCCACTCGCAGAATATAAAAGAGATGTTACAATTGGTCAAACAAATAATGCCTTTTTTTTTCACACGAGAAATCTTGATCATATAATTAACTAGAAATCAACCAAAATAATACATAGAAATTATGTCAAAAGAAGAACTGTGGAAAATTCATTAGTTCAGAAACTGCCAAACTTCAACATTTCAGAAGGTTACTATAAACTGAACTCTTTATTGACATCATACTAGGAATGGCCGTGTGTTTCTCTCACAGAGAAAAATTAGACTGAAGAGGA
>NW_013763506.1:0-874 GCF_000517525.1 Limulus polyphemus
GTGTTCAAAATCTTCCCCCACGGAAATGTATGAAATACAGTTTCAATATACATTAAGCTATAAAATAAATGAGCATATACTTTGATGCAACACGTTTGATCGAATAACAAATTTGTTATTCCAAACCATTTGGATAAACCGATGTTTGGTTGACAAATACAGGTTCTCCTTAAGAGTGAAGAACAGTATTTGAACTATTACATAGACATTCTTACAGTTACTGAATATCATCGTCTGCCTTTTATTTGCGCCATTTTTGTTACGACCATATATAATGCATCACCTTCAACAGTGCGCCATAGGAGGCCACTGTGAACACATGTTCGGAGGAAGAAACCTATACTATTGCCTCATCACAATGAGCTTCGAAACCTTTAATGTCAACTTCACAAGTTCAACATTAATAATATTGTCCTTTCTTCGAATGCTTTGTGTCGTTCTTAATGGTAAGAAATTTACAATGTTTGTATTAGAGAGGAATAGATGGAATGTCTCGTTATAAAGCAATAATGAAACATTCCATACAAAATATTGAGCTCCATGGAGAAAACAGTACTTGAAATAAACTATCAACAACAAGGAAAAAAAAGGAAGGAAAACAGAGCTCCCGAATAATATGTAACATTTGAAATAAATTTAATGCCATCAGGCTTTTCAAAAATCCACCATTATACTACAACCAATTCAAGTTAATATACAACGAAAAACCGACGTCAGCTGCATAAGACTGTATACACCAATAGTCAAATTGGAAATGGAGTTTTTACTATTCGAACTTCTTAATTTATTAAGAATTTGTATTGTTAATGTCAGTACCAATATAGCAAGCCTTCGATTTCAAAACAAAACGAGATTCAAGATAATTATGAAATTT
>NW_013763507.1:0-1324 GCF_000517525.1 Limulus polyphemus
AATAACAACTGGTTTCTGAATTATTTTTTTTGTAAGCAAAGATGTCTTAGAGTAGAAAATACAGCTTAATGATCATTGTAAGCTTTTGTTTTTATTAACGTTTTTGCTTATTTTTCAATATTATATGTTGAAGCTTATGGATAATTTGGAAACACATGAAATTTTGTGTTTGAAAAATCCAAAAATGATGAAACAAAACTATACTTTAACTAAACCAATGTTCACTTATTAAAAGTTAAACTCAAATTAATTATGCTCTCAAGTTCAACCGAAAAATAACGTTCAAGTTATTACTACAAAAATCTAAAGTTGAACAACAAAAATAAAATAAAAGTTTCCCCAGATCAAAACAACGAGTCTAAACAAAGCAAGTCAACACTGTATTGAATCCTTGTATAAATTCTCCTAAAATCGTGTCTTACAGGGTCAAACCAGGTCTTAAATAAAAAATAAAAATATACTAAAATAGCCAAATCCGAGCGCGAACCACTCCTCACAATTAATATCTGTGTCCACTTTGAGTTAAATTCTAAGGCGCGACAAGGCCCGGCATGGACAGGTGGTTAGGGGACTCGACTCGTAATCCGTCCCACCAAACATGCTAGCCCTTTCAGCCGTGGGGGCGCTATAATGTGACGGTCAATCGCACTATTCGTGGGTAAAAGAGTAGCCAAAGAGTTGGCGGGGGTGGTGATGACTAGCTGCCTTCCCTCTAGTCTTACACTGCTAAATTAGGGACGGCTAGCGCAGATAGCCCTCGAGTAGCTTTGCGCGAAATTCAAACCAAACTAAAACTAAGACGCGACTGCCCCTGACATTTGCCCCCCCCCCAGTGGCACAGCGGTATGTCTGCGGACTTACAACGCTAGAATCCGGGTTTCGATACCCGTGGTGGGCAGAGCACAGAATAGCCCATTGTGTAGTTTTGGGCTTAACTACAAACATACAAACTTGAGTAATAGTAGTTGATGAATGGTCGTCTGTAAAAGCAAGTTTATAGGTTTTTCTTGAGTAAACACCTAAATCAGAGCGATTCTTCAGTTCTAATCGTACATTACTCGTGGAAATTGTATAGATAGAAACAGATCTACATACAGCAATAAGAATTTCCTGTCATCTACTTTCATAAGTGGACGTATACCTCTTAAGGTCCGAACTTACAGCATAGAGCCTGCTAGCATGACGATCCTAGTAATGACTTTATAGCCTGATCAATCAAACTAACCTGGATTAGTTGTTACTGCGATACCATTAGTAACTTCGACTTGCGCCAAACCAAAAAAGAAAATATTGTTTGTTTGTTTGAAGTTAAGCACAAAGCTAC
>NW_013763508.1:0-874 GCF_000517525.1 Limulus polyphemus
TAACATACTGTTTTTAAACCCCTTTCTGCATATGTCAATGCATGACATTCTAAATTTAATTAAACCACTATACTATCAATGTATTTTAATGAAATTATTATTATAAAGTATATTATAATTCAAAGATTTATATTATCTAAGTTTTATTCCTTTATTTCAAACGAAACCTCTAAAACTATAATTAAAACAGCAGTTTCTGCTCTCATGTAACACACTCACGGTTACAAATCTCAACTTTAAGAGCTGGTATAGAAGAAACTGTGTGTGTAATGTAGATATTTTTTCTAGACATTCAAAGTACAGTGTATTTAGGTTGTTTACAAGTAATTTGTCCAAGAACTTGTCTCAGAGAAAACTGTTGTAAAAATTCCTTACTTGAAGATCAGCCATGCTCACTTGCAAAGTAGACACTGTGTTGCTGAGCAAAAGTTTTAACTTGAATAGCATGCTCATAACTAATAGAAAGATGAGATTTCCCTTTATAATTTCTCAGGGTTATCTTGAAATAGTTGTAGTTCGACTTGAGTTGTGAACGGATACATCATATCAAAGTCCATTATTGAAGATATTCTTCCCTAGCACTTTGCTATTTTTTCTCTACTTATATGTATTAGTTTGATACACAGTTAAATTGTATTTAAGCTTTACTTTTCTATTTTAGTTAATTATGCAATATTTGTTTTAAAATTCATATTTGAAAGTTTTAATAATTTTCATAAAACAAATGCTTCGCTTCACTCCACAAGGCTTATATTACCAAGTGAATAACAAAAAGTTTTGTTGGAGACTAAAGTATCTCTGCCATTCAGACCTTTCTATCACCCGCAGGTACCCGTTGATGTGTGTCAGCATAACTAATAAATGGTAAAGAACA
>NW_013763509.1:0-1017 GCF_000517525.1 Limulus polyphemus
TTGCATGTCATTGGCCCTTCCTTCGTGAAGGTCTTTAATGACTGCTTGACACGTAGCCGTTTACCTGCTGGTACGCTGGAATGGTTGATTACTTTACTCTGTAAGGATCCTGAGCACTCGTCCAGCATCTCTTCTTGAAGACCGATATCTCTCCTGAACGTTGATTCAAAAATTGTAGCAAAGGTTTTGTGTGCTCGTTTGAGTAATGTGATGCCTTCCCTGGTCCTTAGCACTCAAATGTGTGGGGTACAGGGTAGAGGTATCCAACAGAACCTTGTCCTTCTCCGGGACTTATTCCACTTTCTAACCGATCGTGATGTCCCGGCAATTTTTGTTTCACTCGATCAGAGCAAGGCCTTTGTTCGAGTTCACCACGATTTCTTGTGGTATGTTCTGGGGAGATATGGCTTCCCCTCCTCATTTGTGTGTTACCTGAAGGCATTCTACACTGGTGCCTCTAGCAGGCTTCTGGTGAATGGATTCTTGACATCGCCTTTTTGTTTTCGCTCAAGGTGTTCGTCAAGGTTGTCCACTATCGCCTTCTTTGTACACACTAGTAATTGAGTGCCTTCTCTCGTACATTTTTCACACGACTTCCATCCGGGTATTTCCCTGCTGGGTGGAGTGTCTATCAAGTATGTTAGTCATGCTGACGATGTCAGCCTGTTCCTGTCTGACCAGACTTCCGTGGGTTCTACTCTGGCTGTTGTTTCTTTGTATTCAAGCTCAGTGCAGCTCAGTTAAATTATGTCAAATCTCGGGCTCGCTGGTTGGGCAGGTGGGCATCATCTGCTGACACTCCATTTGGCCTTACCTGGACAGCCTCCCCGATTAAATGTTTTGGGATCCTCTTTCTTGCAGATCCTGAGATGGTCTGGGAGGAGGTGGTACATCGTGTGTGTTCACTGGTGCAGGATTTTCACTATTGCCCTGCGAATTTATTTTGCAGAGCAAATGTGATCCGCACACATATCTTGCCTGTTTTGTGGTACCTCGGGGCTATTTTCCCTTACCGGT
>NW_013763510.1:0-888 GCF_000517525.1 Limulus polyphemus
CTAGCTGTAGTATTTACAGCTAAAATTGGAGTCATTGAAATTAAACGAATTTCACGTTATAGAGTTAATGAAAACTTCACTTATGGTTAAAAAAGTTGTAAGACATAGCGAAATTAAACGATATGACAAGAAAATTTCTAGAAAAACACCAACAGTTTTAACAGGACAGTATACGCAGAATTTTAAAAACATTCAAAACTTGTGTTAGCTAAAAAGAACAATGTAGAAAAGGCTCACATTTCTACAGATAACTATATTTTCTATGTTATAAATCTTAATATATCTAAATCACTATATATGTAAAAGTAGTGTTAAAAATCTAACAATGCTATAATTTCTGTTTTATGAAATGTATTGGTATAATCCTCTTCACGGTGTATTCAATAGTTGTTTGAACACCATCGCAAATAATGTTGTTCTCAATGGATTAGACAAATATTGATCCGAAAAAAACCGTAGAACAGGAAAAACACGTGAAACGATAGCTTACTATGATAATACACCAAATGATATAAAAACAATTGAAATGAGAGACACGGAAAACGAATGTTAGCTGTCAAAGTAATCCAAAACACACAAAACGTTCAAATGTGCCTGAATTACAGAGAAATGAAAATCATGATTGAAATTGCCGAAATTGATAATTAGTTGAGAGGAAAAAGAAAATTGATATTTAGCTGTACTATTTACAGTTGAAATTGAAGAGATTTAAATTAAACGAATTTCACATTATAGGTTGGTTAGCTATAGAGATAATGAAATCGAAACTTATGGATAGAAAACTTGCAAGATATAGCGAAAATAAAGGATACGAAGAGAAAATCTGTCAAAAACAACAACAGTTTTAACAAGCCAGTATACGCAGAAGGTTATTAAAAACATCCAAAA
>NW_013763511.1:0-872 GCF_000517525.1 Limulus polyphemus
TAAAGGTAAAAAATATATGTCGTCACTTTTTATGTAGTTTATGTATCTTATTGTCCATGTATATAAATTTAATCCCATACGCCTCTGTTTATGTAGTTTATGTATGATGTAAGATAGTAAATTCTACTTTTGTTTTGTTATGGTTTAGTTTACCGTTCATTTATTATTCCTTCTATCATTTAGTTCAAGTATGAAGTTTTAGTTATATGAAAGTGCTAATTCGCCTTCTAGCTAGAGCACGTTGAAGTCTAGTATGTATGTATCTAATATGAAACTGGCACGATCTTCCCCTATCGATGAGATACAGATATTTATGTTGTGAAAGACTATGTAAATTAGCAGGTCACATGAGATGTAATCTCATGATCTAACAACTAAAGAAATACTCTGCCTTAAGCTTATACAAGTTAGTTCACGAGATATAGTTAAACAATTTATTGCAGATTGTTACACGACGTTGTTATTGATCTAGAAAGTATTTAAATTAGGAGTATTGTTTGTTTTTAAATTACGTTTTTTTTGTGGTTCTTTTTTTCCTGGTTCCTTTATTTATTGGAATAATTATTAAAATTGATATTTATGATGTATTGTTCATTGACGTCAGTATCACGTCCTGGCCATGCACGTATTTGTTAACTGTTTTTGGTACGGGATATGTTTGAGAGTTATATTTTGGATATATTGTGGTTGTCAAAGCTTAAATTCCCCCTTTTTTTTGTTAGGCCGTGGTTGTAGAGGTTGTTTGTTTTAATCAGTTACAACATTAGTGTACATGTGTATAAATATAATCCTATATGCTTTTCTGTTGTAGCTTTTGTTGTTAGGGACTGTGTGCATATGTAAAAAGAAAAATTGGGTTATATGGATGATTT
>NW_013763512.1:0-1100 GCF_000517525.1 Limulus polyphemus
TTACGAAGTATGTATATAAGATATTTCCATATTATAATACTTAGTCATATGCAACATTTCATATATTACGAAGTATGCATATAAGATATTTCCATATTATAATACTTAGTCATATGCAACATTTCATATATTACGAATTTAAAATCTTTAGAGCTCTCGCGCTGTTTGTTTGCTGTCAGTTTAATTTTGCATTTAAATAAATTGTGACAAGATATGCACAAGTAACAGGAAATATATAATTGATATACACGAGTGGACACCAACTGATGGCCTTTGTTGCTCAGTTTATTCTTAATTTTCTGCAGCTTTATGTGACATTGCCAAAAATAAAGACAAATGTTCCAAAGAGTATAAAGACTGTCTTGTGGATCTACAGAAGAACGAAGCCAAGTGTGTTTGCAAGCCTTCATTCTACACTGATGATGATGGTGATTGTCAGCTAGGTAAACACATGTTTTGTTACTCAACGTTTATTCCTGAGTTATAACGCGCGAATCTTGGAGTTAAATTGTTTATTGTTGTTTTATATGCAAAATGGCTACGCACGTTTTTTTTTTAAGAAGGCTTAACGATTTTTTGTAGCCAATTATCAAAATGCTTAATCCTGTATTGTTAGAAGATAGAAATATTGTAAACTTTCAAAGAATTTGTAATCGATACGAGTTGTCGTGGTGAGTATGGTGAGACTATATTAGTTTCTAGTATGGTGAGACTGTACTAGTTTCTAGTATGGTGAGACTGTACTAGTTTCTAGTATGGTGAGACTATATTAGTTTCTAGTATGGTGAGACTATATTAGTTTCTAGTATGGTGAGACTGTACTAGTTTCTAGTATGGTGAGACTATATTAGTTTCTAGTATGGTGAGACTGTACTAGTTTCTAGTATGGTGAGACTATATTAGTTTCTAGTATGGTGAGACTATATTAGTTTCTAGTATGGTGAGACTATATTAGTTTCTAGTATGGTTAATACAGTCTCACCATACTATAAACTAATATAGTCTCACCATATAAGAAACGAATGCAGTCTCTAATATGTTTCTAGTATGGTGAGACTATATTAGTTTCTAGTATGGTGAGACTATATTAGTTTCTAGTA
>NW_013763513.1:0-874 GCF_000517525.1 Limulus polyphemus
ATGCCGAATGTGTGTCTCTTTGTGTGCCATCACTATAAGGGATTAGAGTATACTAAACCTTACACATTATATAGGCTACACGAACATGACGTTTAGGCGGTTCGTTTATCTATTATACGTGATGTACGTTTTTTGGAGGGTGGTTAATTAAAGTGTTCGAAAACGCGACATTAATTTCTTGACTTCCTAATATTTTGTTTCCACGTATGATATCCATTCTTCTTTCCTTGTTCTCCTGTATCCACTAACATTCTTGCAGCTCCTTCAACAAATTTGTTGATGTCATAGATGAACATTTATGTTTGTTCTTATAGAACGTTGAAGCTATTCGTTTTTACTAATATCAGGTTGGTTACGTGTATAGACATTAAAGTACCTATTTTTCCATGCCTCCCAGTTCTGTATGTTTTATTTTTAGTATCACTAGCTCACGTGCAGCCGGTTAACTGGGTGGGTCTCTCAAGTGCTTCGATCCGACTATGCTATGACCAGAAAGATTGGAGGCACGAGACCCTTCTGAATGATGCTTTACTTTTGTTAGAACCAGCACAACGTATTTTAAACGGTAACAATGTATCTGTTCTGAACATTTGTTTACTTATTCACTTTTTGCACACAATATAAACAATCCTCTCTAATATTGTAACACAAACTGTAGAGATAGGCAAATAGTCGGTGGCTACTCTTAACCAAATATTTGGTTTGATTGTCTTATAATACACAAAGATCTTAATATATGAAAAGTGTTCGGTAGTACCACGTCTAGAACCTGGGATATTCAGTACGTCACACTTGGTCCTCACTACATATCTCCAATTAATGATTCATTCAGTTTGTTTTAAGAGTCTTATGTTATCCAGTATTTTTTCCACAG
>NW_013763514.1:0-1807 GCF_000517525.1 Limulus polyphemus
TAACTTCATCGAATCAGACAGAAATTTCAAGTTTAAATGCACTTGATGGTGAATATCATCCATCCTTCCCGATAACACTTCACAAACTCTGACACATTTTCAGGCAACTCTTCATAAGGTTGGCGTCCTGTTAACAGATCCACTGGCAACCGCAGATCCCGACCAAACATCAACTTTGCTGGAGTGTATCCAGTGGCTTCATGCTCTGTTGTCCTATAGGCCTTCAACAGTGGAGGGAGTAAGACATCCCAGTCATCTTTACGGCTATTACAAAGCTTTGCCAATTCCTGTCCCAGTGTCCAGTTATACTTTTCTACCATCCCATCAGAATGTGGGTGAAGTGGCGTTGTCCTGGTCTTTCGGATGCCAAACAACTTGCAGCATTCTTGGAACACAGCTGATTCGAAGTTATGGCCTTGATCTGAATGCAGTTCGTATGGCATACCAAATCGTATGGCATACCTGAAGAAGAAATCACTAATAGCCGAAGCTACAGTTGTAGCTTCCTGATTTGGTATTGTATATGCCTCAGGCCACTTGGTGAAATAATCCATCACCACACAAATGTACTTGTTTCCAGCACGAGTTTGGGTCAGAGGACCAGCAATGTCAACGGCTACTCTTTCCATTGGTGCACCAACTTGATATAACTTCATTGGAGCACATCCCTTATGCTTGGGTCCCCTTTTAGCACAAAATGTACTGCATGTCCTGCACCATTCTTCCACATCTTGCCTCATACCTATCCAGTAAAATCTTTGTCGTAGGTGACTCAATGTCATCTTAATTCCGAGATGTCCTCCTGTTAAAGTATCATGGGATTGACGCAGCACAACTTCCCATAACTTTCTCAGTATAACCGTTTGCCAGGTTTGGAAGAAGTTGATGATGGTGAAGTGGAACCAAGTATAGATATTAAAGCAGAACAGGAGAAAGACCAAGATTTGAAGCCAATAATTGATTTTCTAAAAGCAAGTGTTTTGCGCCCAGCTTGGGAGAAAGTGTCTAGTCTAAGCCCTGTGACAAAGAACAATTGGGCACAATGGGACCAGTTGAAGCTTGAAGATGGTATTCTTGTCTGCAGATGGGAAACTGTAGATGGGAAAGTGACTCACTTTGACTTCAGCTTGATGGCACCTGGTTAGCCAACCTGTTTTTTAACACTTACCGGAATTTGGCCTTTGTTGTTCCCAAACGTCATTTTATCAAAGTCAAATACACACTTCCTTGGTAGTAAGTAGTCCAACCCTAGTATGCAATGGTATTTGATGTCAGCCAAGTATATTTCGTGTCTGTCCTTTATGCCCATGAGCTCAATAGTTACCCACACTGGTCCCCACAATCTTGCATAATGTCATGTCACACCACAGAGTTTCTGTATGGCTTCTGGTACTCCTTAGTGATCCAGCACCTTGATACTCACAAGGGTTTGCTGAGATGCAGAATCTATGACAAAGTTGCACTTCCGGCCATCCAGCTTCCCTGTCACATAGGCACTATGTGTGCTTGTCATTTTACACTTAGCTGTTGGGACTTTCATGATGGGGTTGATGGGCATCCCTCAACACCAACCACTACTGGTTTCTTCAAGGCTGACTTATTGGTAGTATTTTTCTTACACTGGCTCTTCAGCTTGAGTTCAGCTTGATGACACCTGGTTAGTTCAAACTCTCTTTTGCAGCAATGTCTGCAGTCATTCTTGCAGGGTCTTTGGTTCAGTCCGTCGGCATTTCCATGAAATTTTCCTTCTCTGTATTCAATATCATAATTATACTAATCTATCTTTCCAATCCAACGTGCCAGTTGT
>NW_013763515.1:0-1641 GCF_000517525.1 Limulus polyphemus
AAATTAAAAATAATTACCGTGGTACAGTACCATCAAATAAAAAATAACTACCGTGATACAGTACCATTAAATGAAAAATAATACCGTGGTACAGTACCATCAAATTAAATATAATTACCGTGGTACAGTGCCATCAATTTAAATATAATAACCGTGGTACAGTACCATCAAATTAAATATAATTACCGTGGTACAGTACCATCAAATTAAATATAATTACCGTGGTACAGTACCATCAAATTAAATATAATTACCGTGGTACAGTACCATCAAATTAAATATAATTACCGTGGTACAGTACCATTAAATAATACGTACTGAAAAAGCTTGTTGTACAGAATTATAGTTATTTAGAATTACTACCTTACCTTTGGATTTATATTGTGATTTGGACGGAGGAGGCGTGGTCTCTGAGAAAAACAAAATCAACTTGTATCAGACTATATGAAATGTAAACATATTACGGAAAGTTGTGACAACTTGTAATTACAACATTCTTATGTTTAACTAACTTATTCCGTAAAGTTGTGACAACATTTCACGGTAAGTATTGTAATTACAACATTCTTATATTTAACTAACTTATTCCGTAAAGTTGTGACAACAAATCACGGTAAGTATTGTAATTACAACATTATTATATTCAACTAACTTATTCTGTAAAGTTGTGACAACTTGTAATTACAGCATTCTTATATTCAACTAACTTATTCCGTAAAGTTGTGACAACAAGTCACGGTAAGTATTGTAATTACAACATTATTATATTCAACTAACTTATTCTGTAAAGTTGTGACAACTTGTAATTACAACATTCTTATATTTAACTAACTTATTCCGTAAAGTTGTGACAACAAATCACGGTAAGTATTTTAATTACAACATACTCATATTTAACTAACTTATTTCGTAAAGTTGTGACAACATTTCACGGTAAGTATTGTAATTACAACATTACTAATATTTAACTAACTTATTCCGTAAAGTTGTGACAACATTTCACGGTAAGTATTGTAACTACAACATTATTATATTTAACTAACTTATTTCGTAAAGTTGTGACAACATTTCACGGTAAGTATTTTAATTACAACATTCTTATATTTAACTAACTTATTCCGTAAAATTGTGACAACATTTCACGGTAAGTATTGTAATTACAACATTCTTATATTTAACTAACTTATTCCGTAAAATTGTGACAACAAATCACGGTAAGTATTTTAATTACAACATTCTTATATTTAACTAACTTATTCCGTAAAGTTGTGACAACAAATCACGGTAAGTATTGTAATTACAACATTATTATATTTAACTAACTTATTCAGTAAAGTTGTGACAACAAATCACGGTAAGTATTGTAATTACAACATTACTATACTTAACTAACTAATTCCGTAAAGTTGTGACAACATTTCACGGTAAGTATTTTAATTACAACATTATTATATTTAACTAACTTATTCCGTAAAGTTGTGACAACAAATCACGGTAAGTATTGTAATTACAACATTATTATATTTAACTAACTTATTCTGTAAAGTTGTGACAACAAATCACGGTAAGTATTTTAATTACAACATTATTATATTTAACTAACTTATTCCGTAAAGTTGTGACAACATTTCACGGTAAGTA
>NW_013763516.1:0-1204 GCF_000517525.1 Limulus polyphemus
GGAATACCCAGAGAAAACCCATTTTGGGCAGGAAGATTATTCGGCGCCTGCCCACTGTTTACAGCCTCTCTGGCACTAACAATGTTCTGCTAACATCTGTTTCTGTGATGACAAAATGAAACAAAAATATTACAAGGAACGCGCAAACATATTCGCACACTCTTAAATTCATACTTCAGTTTTGGTAAAACACTTATTTCTAGTTCAACATCTAAAATCTCACAAGTTTCTAAGTAGTAGTTGCTATGAGAAAAATAACACTGTTACGCGACAGAGAGTACATTATAACAATATACTTAGACTGCTGCTTCAGCATGTAAGAAAGTAAAGATTATTGTTAATGTTTGTTGGGCATCATGTGGCATTGATATTATTGTACAGGATTTGATTGATTGAATTCTTGGATTTGTTATTCGTTATTGATTTAAAATTTGGCCAGAATTTAGTTGGGGCAGGTTTTAATTTTTCCAGTGATTGGCACAGGTTTTCACAGTTGTTTTGGTGTTCTTGATTGAGTTTTTTATCTCGTTGTTTTTAACGTTAATTGTATTGAATATCCATTTATAAAAACTAAATTAGACTACGTTTCGAATACAGCAACGCCGTAACATGTCAAGTACTTTATCAAATAAAATTCAATCATTTCAGGACAATACTTTAAAATAGTTTATAGTCTTCCAACCTATACACCGCAAGAATATTTAAGCAGACTGTACGATATCCCACACTTCAAAGAAAAATAAATTAAATTAGCCGAAAAATATTATTATAAAGCCCAAGAATTTCTCCTAATCTCTACACTGTCCCAGCCACATGGCAAAAATATCTTTCTCCCGCTAATTTAATTAAACAAATAGACCAACATACAAAACCATAAGCTTTTCATTTACCATCTATTTACAAGGAAAAACCATATCTTCTATCATTGATGTTTTACTAACACGCCTTCCCAATTGCATGTTGTTGCTTTTGATAACGTATTTTTTAATAATAGTTGGATTATTGATGTTAGTCTCAGGCGATGACTACAAACTACATCTCCCGATGGCATGTTATGATATGGAAATTGACCAATGCTGGTAAGTAATTTTCTTCAGCCTTAAATTGTGATTGCCTTCTCAAGATCTACTAGTTATATTTTATTCTGAAAATTTATATATATGTGTGTGTAGAAACTAAAATGATATGGTAATGAGTTAGGTAT
>NW_013763517.1:0-1931 GCF_000517525.1 Limulus polyphemus
GTGTTCTATAATTGTGCACCTAATCTGATCTAACTCTAGATCCAAACAAACATGTTCTGTAATTGTATACCTAACCTGATCTATCTCTAGATCCAAACAAACTTGTTCTATAATTGTGTACCTAACCTGATCTAACTCTAGATCTAAACAAACGTGTTCTATAATTGTGTACCTAACCTGACCTAACTCTACATCCAAACAAACGTGTTCTATAATTGTGTACCTAACCTGATCTATCTCTAGATCCAAACAAACGTGTTCTATAATTGTGCACCTAATCTGATCTAACTCTAGATCCAAACAAACGTGTTCTATAATTGTATACCTAACCTGATCTATCTCTAGATCCAAACGAACATGTTCTATAAGACATGCACTTTCTTTAGTTTCATGAATGCATGAGCCACTAATTTTTTAATGTGAGGTAATTTAAACTGATGAATATATATATATGAAAATAATGTATTCATAACATGCTACATGACACAGCTGCCATTTAGTACATTTAGAGGTAATATGAGACGGAATTACCTCTACAAAATGCTGGTCATCACAGTGATGGGGCATTAAATGTTTTACCAATAACAACATAAGGTGCCTGTCTACTCTTAAACACACACACACACACACACACACACATAGTTATATAGAGAAAAATAGGCCTGTGTGGAAAACAAAATTAATTCTTTTCACTTAGAAGCCTTATTTTTTTCTATTTTAGTTAAGTAGTTTATTAAAATTTGTTATCAAAAGCTGTTGATATATATATATTTAATATTCAGATTCAAAATTCAGATATTTTGTACAGTACAGTACAGAGTAAGAGAAAACCACAGGTATAATACAGACATGAGGGTGTACGAACATATATATGACTGAGGCCTAACGTTTTATATTCCCACGTCCCTCTTAATTTGTTCCTTGCCGATTTGCAGATTCAAAAGCAGCAGCATGTAAAAATATCATTTCAGATCTATGTTTTATCTCCCACAAGTCGCTGCTGTTATTTTATTAAAAAATTGTGATTACATAATAGGTATGCATGGTTAACAATCTCTATGTGGTAGTCTTCTCTCTGGTTATTTTCATGCTGTTTACAGTCATTGTATGTTAGTCCCCTGTATGGTTATTTTCATGCTGTTTACAGTCTCTGTATGGTAGTCCCCTGCATGGTTATTTTCATGCTGTGTACAGTCTCTGTGTGTGTTAGTCCTCTATATGGTTATTTTCATGCTGTTTACAGTCTCTCTGTGTGTTAATCCTCTATATGGTTATTTTCATGCTGTGTATTTTCTAGTCAAACCTTTTCACTTTATAAATGTAGTTTATCAGCAAAATGTATAAAAATGTTCTGTTAAACATTTCAAGCTTTAATATCACTTGATGTATCAACACTATCATTTATTTCAACTCTTTAGTGTCACGTATATTTACGTAGTAGACATTAAAAACAGGTTTTAACAAATTGATGTTTGATGATGTACACAGAGTTGTTGTGAAACATTTGTTCATTTTTAAAGAATCTGAAAAGGATGGAACTGTTGGCAACCCATCTCCAGTTGCAGTAAGTAATACTTATTTTATAGATATATATATTGTTTAGTTAAACAGGAAGTGTTGCATTCTTTATTCTTCCTGGTAAGCCCTCATCTACATGTGGGTGGCTAAAAACATTTTAAATACTTAGGTACTTTAGTTCAACTGTAGTATTTCTTGGTTGATCGAGTTACTGTTGTGAATATACGTTACTTATAAAACAGATTAATTTCTTCAAGCTGGCTCTGTTTCAACATATGCTTTTTATCTTATAGCTGGTAACTGTTATTTTATTAAAAAATTGTGATTACAGAATAGGTATGCATGGTTTACAATCTCTATGTGGTAGTATTCTCTCTAGTTATTTTCATGCTGTATATAGTCTCTGTATGTTA
>NW_013763518.1:0-873 GCF_000517525.1 Limulus polyphemus
TTATGGAGCCTTATTGCCTGAGGTTTCTAACCATTGTGGGATTATATTTCTTTTTTCCCATTTGGCTCTCAAAGTTTAATAAGACCCATTGTCTGTAAACACCAGTTATAGGTCAAGTCAGGTTTGGTGGTATGGTATTAATTACAGCGACCACGTTCCTCTCAGCAAATGTAAATATCATTTATTATATTTTTTACTGTCTGTCTGAAGCTTTTCTTACAGCATGGCCAGGTGGTTAGGGCGCTCAACTCGCAATCTGAGAGTCGCGGGTTCGAATCCCCGTCCCACCAAACATGCTCGCCATTTCAGCTGTGGGGGCGTTATAATGTGACTGTCAATCCCACCATTCGTTGGTAAAAGAGTAGCCCAAGAGTTGGCGGTGGGTGGTGATGACTAGCTGCCTTCCCTCTAGTCTTCCATTACTAAATTAGGGATGACTAGCGCAAATAGCCCTCGTGTAGGTTTTCGCGAAGTTCAAAAGCCTTTCTTAAATTCTAATGGGTGTAACTATGAACGCTAAATGTAATTTATTGCACCATCCTTAGGATTACGGAACATTGAATTTAGTTGGAGATTCTTTAACTCTCCAGAACTGTTACAATAGGAGTATATAGCATGTGGATTATCTAGTCCTTACTATACGTGATTAGCAGAGTCGTCAATGGATTCACCCAAGAGAATTTGATTGTTTCACTCGACCAATCAGTTTACATGAGAATAATCCAGAGCTTTATTTGATTAACCAAAAGCTGCATGGGAGCCATGCCATATAAATGGTGGATCGATTTACTCTAGGTCTGTTGACGGCTACATGGGTGCCATGTCATATAAATGGTGGATCGATTTACTCTAGGTCTGTTGACGGCTACATGG
>NW_013763519.1:0-987 GCF_000517525.1 Limulus polyphemus
TGTGTCCAATTTCATCCATTCGGACTTATGGAAACCCATTTAGATTAGTTGTAAATATATCAGTTAATTAACACATTGACTGCAGACTAAAGTCAACAATGGGCCATAGAACGATACTAGTTATTGGTTCCTATTTAATCCACTCGGACTTAAGGAAACACATGTAGATATGTTGTAAATATATCAGTTAATTAACACATTGTCTGATGCCTAAAGTCTAAACTGTGTTATAGAACGATATTAGTTGTTGGGTCCTACTTAATCCACTCTGACTTATGGAAACCCATGTAGATATGTTGTAAATATATCAGTTAATTAACATATTGACTGCAGACTAAAGTCAACAGTGGGCCGTAGAACAATACTAGTTATTGGGTCCTTATTAATCCACTCGGACTTCAGGAAACACATGTAGATATGTTATAAATAGATGATATAACTAACACATTGGCTGCCGACTAAAGGTTACAATGTGTTATATAACGATATTAGTTGTTGGGTCCTATTTAATCCACTCTGACTTATGGAAACCCATGTAGATATGTTGTAAATATATCAGTTAATTAACACATTGACAGCAGAATAAAGTCAACAGTGGGTCATAGAACGATACTAGCTATTGGGTGCTATTTAATCCATTTGGACTTAAAGAAAGACATGTATATATATTGTAAATATATGATTAAAATATCACATTGGCTGCCGACTAAAGTCTACAGTGGGTTATAGAACGATACCAGCTATTCGGTCCTATTTAATCCACTCGGACTAAAGGATATCCATGTGATATGTTGTAAATATATGAGTTAATTAACACATTGACTACAGCATAAAGTCAACAGTGGGTCATAGAACGATACCAGCTATTCGGTCCTATTTAATCCAGACAGACTAAAGGAAACACATGAAGATACGTTGTAAATATATGAGTTAATTAACACACTGGCTGCCGACTAAAGTCAACAGTGGGTCGTAGAACAATACTAG
>NW_013763520.1:0-874 GCF_000517525.1 Limulus polyphemus
TGCCCCCATGGCTGAAAGGGCGAGCATGTTTGGTGTGACGGGGATTTGAACCCGCGACCCTCAGATTGAGTAAGTGCCCTAACCACCGGGCCATGCCGGGCCCACTAATACTGTCTAAGATTTAAGAAGTCTAACTCAAATGTTGTTAATAACCTTTGATTGTTAGGAAATACAAAGGGCAGGGAAGGTCGTCACGTGGTGAAACAACTGGTCCTCTCTTAAAACTTTTTTTGGAATTAGAAAGTAATATATATATTACAAGTTTGTAAATATATGTACGAACGAGACTAAAATCCCCACACTTTCAAACATATATATTAAATACTTTTTGACAAACTAGAAATACTATTTCTGTACCTTTTAAAATTTCATAACCTGTTTATGTAAACTACAACAATTAAACTTATTAGTTCACCAACATAGAATTTCACACACGACTGAACTTCGTTTATAAACGATAGTATGCAATTATTGTATTTGAACCGTACTTTACAACAAAAACATTTTATATACATAAGTTGCTTATAACCGAACATATATCGTCTGAACTTTGCATCCATCATTACTTACATATGTGTTTATACACAGCACTCCTTCCAATGCATTCTTTTTTCTCATAATTTATGAAATTTAGTTTGATTATGCTAGATCTTGACCTTGCAAAGTTTAAGTTTATTTTTAAATATTAACAAGCTTCCGAACCCATGTTATGATCAATAATTGTTCATTGATGTTCCAGACTCACAAAATGTAATTTTTCATATTTTCAAAACAGATATACACAGCGTGGTCACAAATAAATGAAAATTTTCAGTCATATTCACATGAATTGATATATTTATAATTTAATTAATATCTGGTAGATCTTCCTTTC
>NW_013763521.1:0-874 GCF_000517525.1 Limulus polyphemus
ATAACTTTACGATACAATTGATTTCAACATTTGGGCTAAACTAAACGACTATAACGAACGTTAACTTCAACAATACTTTCTCACTGCAGATCAATTACTCACTACCTACACACATACTGATTCCGTCATGTTGTGACCATCTTATATATACCAGACTACCCTATATCTAGTAATCTCCTGACAATTCCCGAAGGTTCGAGAGAACGAGTCACGTGACCTCGTTGACGCAACACTGCCCCCTCCTTACTATTGTTTGTCCCGAACAATAGCCACTTACAATAAACCAATAACAATTAACAATAACTTAATTAAATGTACAGAATTACTATCACAAAATTACAATTCAACAAAGTCTCTTAATTTTATGGGACGTATCTTTTTCCGTACTGGTCTCCGTCTCGTTGGCTTCTGCTTCATGTGGGGCTCATCTGATTCATCAGTAAATGTCCTATCATTGGTAACAGTCACATCAGTGGTAGTAACTTCATCAAGAGCTTCACCATTTCCCTTCTCAAAACTGAGTAAAGTTTCTTCTTCGACGTTGGCTTTTTCAGGTGGCACGTCTTCAGCAGCGTCATTTGTTCTGTTGTTCACTTCATCCCAACTAAAATGTCCTGGACCGTGATAACGACAAAGCCTGTTGGCATGCACCACCTTTGGCTTACCACGCCGACCACATTTTATCTGAAAGTCACATCTGAGAGATGATCCACTATGTCATATGGGCCTTCCCACTGGAGAAGACAACTTAGGAGACTTCCCTTTGGTCTTCCTGGGATTATACAACAACACCTTGTCTCCTGACTTCAGTAGATCTCTTATCATAAGATAGCTTCATCGAATCAGCAGACGTTTTCAAGTTTGAACGCACTTG
>NW_013763522.1:0-1498 GCF_000517525.1 Limulus polyphemus
CTTAATTACTGCGCTTGTATTCCAATTGATTGTTAGTAACCGGTTTTTGTACAGGCTTACTTTACTGCGTTTGTACTCCAATTAATTGTTTGTAACTAGTTTTGTACAGTCTTACTTTACTGCGTTTGTATTCCAATTGATTGTTTGTAACCAGTTTTTGTACAGGCTTACTTTACTGCGTTTGTATTCCAATTATTGTTTGTAACCAGTTTTTGTACAGGCTTACTTTACTGCGTTTGTATTCCAATTGATTGTTTGTAACCAGTTTTTGTACAGGCTTACTTTACTGCGTTTATATTCCAATTAATTGTTTGTAACCAGTTTTTGTACAGGCTTACTTTACTGCGTTTGGATTCCAATTGATTGTTTGTAACCAGTTTTTATACAGTCTTACTTTTAAAAAAAATTTTGTTAGAGTAAAATGTCCGCTGTATAGAAATAGTCCTATTAAATCGAAAAAGTCACTTCTGCACACGGCAGCGTTGCAATATATGTGGGGGTGAGTAACACGTGGTCATTAAGTAAATACACAGACGATAAAAATACACCTAAAGCCACAGTTCACTGCACGCCATCATTTCCTCAAACAACCAGTATGGAAATCAGTGAAATCTACACACGTACCGTGTATGCCAGTTAAACAGACACATATCCTCAACCCAATACTATTATACTAATAACGTCCTGAAAATTTGACAACCTAATTAAAAATTAAAATAAGTGGTTTCATTTCAAGCAATCTGGCGCAGTAATGAAGACTGGCCACAATACATTCTGTACCAGAAAACAACATTTAGTGATAATTCGAATTTATTCTAATATATTGTTGCGTCAGCGAGGTCACGTGACTAGTATCACGCCACCCGTTTTCTAGAAATATCCTGTTCCTTCGGGAGTGCACTAGCATTTGCTAGATTGGGGGTGGTCTGATATATATAAGATGGTCACGGCGTGACGGAACAACAGTGTAATGAGTAATTGAATGTATGCGGACAAAATATTATTGGCCTCGTAAGACGTGAATTATAGTGTTGTTATAGAGCGACTGTTGAAATTAAGTGTATCGCAAAGTTGTATTCGGAAAGAATAAACCAGTTTTATTTAAGAAAGGACTTGTGTCGCTAAAGTTTCGTCGGAACGAATTTACGGAAAATTAACTAGCGAACGGAGACGTAACAATATAAACAATGAACCTACTTCATAAGAAGCAGTATACAATGACCACAATAACATCAGCACAGAACACAACGAAAAGCTGTTGTTGCGTCATCGAGATCACGTGACTATTCTCACGCCCTCTACTTTCTAGAACTATCCTGTAATTTGGCGAATGCTCTAGCAATTACTAGATATAGGGTAGTCTGGTATATAAAAGAGGGTGACAACGTGACAATGAGGTAATGTGTATGTAGATAGTGAGTAATTGAACTGCAGTCAGAAGTATTGTTGACGTTCGTTGACACAGCGTTTGTTATAGAGCGATTGTTGAAAATAAGTG
>NW_013763523.1:0-872 GCF_000517525.1 Limulus polyphemus
GACGATACAACAGTAAAGGGTGCTACCTAGAAAGGCTGTTGGAACTGTGGAGAGCAAGGACATATGAGGAGCCAGTGTAAGAAGAATATTACCAACAAGTCAGCCTCAAGGAGACCAGTAGTGGGTGGTGTTGAGGGACACTCACCAACCCCCATCGTGAAAGTCCCAACAATTAGGTGTAAAATGCCAAGCACACATAGTGTCTATGTGACAGGAAAGCTGGATGGCCAAAGGTGCAACTTTGTCATAGATTCTGTGTCTCAGCAAACCCTTGTGAGTATCAAGGTGTTAGATCACGAAGGAGTACCAGAAGCCATACAGAAGCTTTGTGGTGGGACAGGACATTCTGCAAGGTTATGGGGACCAGTGTGGGTAACTATTGAGCTCATGGGCATAAAGGACAGACACAAAGTATACTTGGTTGACATTGAAGACGAATGCATATTAGGATTGGACTACTTACTACCGATGAAGTTTGTAATTAATTTTGATAAAATGACGTTTGGGAACAACAAAGGCCAAGTTCCGGTAACTGTTAAAAGAGAGGTTGAACTAATTAGGTGTCATCAAGCTGAAGTCAAAGTGACAGAAGGAGTTGATGATGGTGAAATGGAACCAGGTATATATATTAAGTCAGAGCATGAAGCCACTGGATACACTCCAGCAAAGTTGATGTTTGGTTGGGAACTTCGTTTGCCAGTGGATCTGTTAATAGGACGCCCACCTTATGAAGAGTTGCCTGAAAATGTGTCAGAGTTTGTGAAAGTGTTATTGGAAAGGATGGATGATATTCACCATCAAGTGCGTTCAAACTTGAAAACGGCTGCTGATTCGATGAAGCTATGTTATGATAAGAGATCTACTGAAGTCAG
>NW_013763524.1:0-873 GCF_000517525.1 Limulus polyphemus
GGGGTATCAATTGTTTTTAGTGTATTTACAGCTAAATCTTTTTTGCGTCGTTTTCCTGTTATATGTACATATTCACGAGAATTTTATATGGTTTAGAGTTACAGGAAGCTATCACCTTTTATAATTTGTTTTTGTTCTACGAGTTTTCTCTCCTTTCTCTATATGGGAACAGTAGTTATATTACCTATTTAGAACAACAAGAATTGCTATAGTTCTGACCTAACGATATCAAACATCAATAGAACGATTCTAATTGTATTTGAAATAGAACATTAAGGACAGCCTTTTCAGATTTTGTCACACAAAGGTCTTTTAGTGGTGGATAGGAAATTTGAAGATTTAGAAAATACATGAGGTTTATTATCTTTACAAACAATTGTGTAGGCTACGTGATTGTCAACATTACTCTGATTTTATAAATATCCAATCACATGTTGTTTTGTTCTCTTGAATTAACGTCTGTTTCTCCCGTCATAGTCCATGTTGGTGCATTTGGTAATGTTGTTTTCAAAAGTCTCTATATCTAGATAATATTTCAAGTGTTTATATCGTTTCCAGTTTCTTCACGTCAATTTCCGTTTTTATCATGCTTTTACTTATGTTTATAGATTCGCGTTTACTCGTAACTTTATCTCCTTTAACGTATTTTCTGTAAGTACAATATAGCATGTTTTGTTTTGGTATCTATTGTTTTAGTGTATATGCAGCTAAATCTGTTTTTGCGTCGTTTACGTGTTCTATGTACATATTTACGCGATGTTTATATGGTTTAGCTATCACTTTTTATAAGTAGTTTTTGTTCTACGTGTTTTGTCTCTCCCTTCTCTATATTCTGAACAGTATTTATATTAGCTATTTAGGATAACAAGAGTT
>NW_013763525.1:0-871 GCF_000517525.1 Limulus polyphemus
AAACATGCTACATGTGGGCATGCATTCTCGTGGAGAAGAAGAACACCTTTCCGATTGACGAGTGAAGGACGTTTCTACTGAAGGGCTTGGTTTAAACGTTCCAGTTGCTAAATATAGATCTCTGCATTGACAGTTCGTTGGGGATTGAGGAGTTCGAAATGAGTTACTCTTTTCATGTCCAACCAAATGCAAAGCATCACTTTCTGTGGATGGCGTAAAGGTTTTAGAGTCGAAAGTGGTTTTGGTCTTGGACTGAGCCATTGTTTTTGGCGTTTGATATTCGCAAAGAGAATCCATTTTTCATCACCGATGACAATTCTGTCCAAAAAATGGTTCACACACATTACGTGGCAGAAGAGACGAAGCAACGTTCACATGTTGGAAACAATGGTCATTGGAGAGTTCATGAGGCACCCAAACACCTTCTTTATGGAGTTTTCCCATATTCCTTAGATCTTTATGTATTGTTTCATGAGAGACATGCAATTTCAGGGCCATTTCACGAGCGTGTTGCTTTGAGTTAGATTCAACAAGCGTCTTCAGAGCATCAATATCAATTCCAATATGTCGGTGTAACGAATTTATTATTATATATTTATTTTAATATCGACGTTTGTTTAGATTAAATTTATATTTAGAAACATACATAGATTATACTGTCGAATATGTATTGCGAAACTCCCGCCTATTCTACAAAGTTGTAGAAGATTCTCGAGAGTAAGAATCAACAATATATGTGTGTACGTAAACACCTGTGTTAGCGTCAGTATTGTTTTATAAAACTGAAATTTCGAGAAACTCTCCACATGCCTATAAATATAACCAACACGACGCGCCAAAAGGGTATTTATAATTAGTTTGTCTATATTCA
>NW_013763526.1:0-870 GCF_000517525.1 Limulus polyphemus
CAGACAATGGCAAGCCCTTTCCAGATCCTGCAGCTAAATCCTAATGCAGACATCTTCAGCCCTGTTAGAAGTCACATCCCAGATATGAATGTCAGTAATAGGAGTGATCCAGTGCGAAGGAAGCCACAGGAATACGACGGAAGAGCACCGTGGGAAGCATATAGAGCACAAGTTGAGCTACTGGCAGAGATGAACGGATGGACAGAGGAGCAGAAAGCAATATATCTGGCAACGAGCTTGAAGGGACAACCACTGGTAATAGTTGTCAGCAGACGACAGGCACAACTATAGAGAACTGGTGTCGGCTCTAGAACTCAGGTACAGAACCCAAAATCAGTCAGAAGTCTACAGGGATAGGTTTAGGACGAGAGTCCGTGCTAAAGGGGAGAACCTGCAAGAGCTGGCACATGACATGGAAAGCATGGCACACAAGGCCTACCCAACTGCACCACTCGATCTCCTCAAGTTGTTGCTGAGGGATCAGTTCATAGATGCCTTGGACAGTCCACAACTTAAGATACAAGTGAAGCAAGCACACCCCTCTACCATGCAGGATGCAATGGCCAGAGCTCTCGAATTTGAATCCTACGTTAAGTCCAGCACAAAGGTACCGAGGTTGGTACAGTCATCTGGATTCAAGGCCAGAAAAGGTCAGTTTTCAGAGAGGTTTTAGGGACTTTGCTGGCACTGTAACAAACCTGGGCACAAGAGAGCTCATTGCTGGCAACTTCAACAATGACGTTTGGGAATAACAAAGGCCAAGTTCTGGTAACTGTTAAAAGAGAGGTTGAACTAATTAGGTGCCATCAAGGTGAAATCAAAGCGACTGAAGAAGTTGATGATGACGAAGTGGAACTAGGTATAGATATT
>NW_013763527.1:0-874 GCF_000517525.1 Limulus polyphemus
GCTCTGCTGTCCTATAGGCCATCAACAGTAGAGGGAGTAAAACATCGCAGTCATCTTGGCGGCTATTACAAAACTTTGCCAATTCCTGTCTTTGTGTCCAGTTGTAATTTTCTTCCATCCCATCAGACTGTGGGTGAAGTGGCGTTGTTCTGGTCTTTCGTATGCCAAACAACTTGCAGCATTCTTGGAACACAGCTGATTCAAATTTACGGCCTTGATCTGAAAGCAGTTCGTTTGGCATACCAAATCTGAAGAAGGAATCACTAATAGCCAAAGCTACTGTTGTAGCTTCCTGATTTGGTATTGCATATGCCTCAGGCCACTTGGTGAAATAATCCATCAGCACACAAATATACTTGTTTCCAGCACGAGTTTGGGGCAGAGAACCAGCAATGTCAACGGCTACTCTTTCCATTGATACACCAACTTGATATAACTTCATTGGAGCACGTCCCTTATGCTTGGGTCCCCTTTTAGCACAACATGTACTGCATGTTCTGCACCATTCTTCCACATCTTGCCTCATACCTATCCAGTAAAATCTCTGTCGTAGATGACTCAATATCTTCTTAACTCATAGATGTCCTCCTGTTAAACTATCATGGGATTGACGCAGCACAACTTCCCGTAACTTTCTCGGTATAACCGTTTGCCAGGTCATCACTTTCCCATCTGCAGTTTCACATCTCCGGAGAAGAATACCATTTTCAATCTTCAACTGGTCCCATTGTGCCCAATAGTTCTTTGTCACAGGGCTTAGACTAGACACCTTCTCCTAAGCAGGGCACAAAACATTTGCTTTTAGAAAAATCAATTACTGGCTTCAAATCTTGATCTTTCTCCTGCGCTGATTTAATATCTATACCTGTTTCCA
>NW_013763528.1:0-874 GCF_000517525.1 Limulus polyphemus
AGCTTTCTCTCAATTGTTGGATACTTTCTTCTTGTTTCTTTTCTCGTTCTTCTTGTTTATTTTCTTTCTCCTCCAACCACTGCTGTAGCCTCTCTTCTTGTTTATTTTCTCTTTCCTCCAACAACTGCTGTAGTCTCTCTTGTTTATTGTGCTGCTCGAGCTGCCAATGTTGCAGGTATTCTTGTATTGCTGCCATCAAATCTTCTAAGCTGTAGTTTGATTTGCCACTTCTCGTTTCCATCTTCTTTTTTTCTCTCTCTTTTCTGTCCCACTCTCTGACACCAATTTGTTACGTATCTGCTTGTTTGATAATTTCCCGTAAAAATTCTTTCCGAGAAACTTCACCGATACAAGTCCTTTCTTAATTAAAACTAGTTTATTCTTTATCGTTACAAACTTTGTAATATACTTAATTTCCAGTCACTTTAAACTTAACTACTTTTATAAACACACGCTATAATTCACAGCGATTCATACACTTTACTTTACTGTGCCTACTGTTTGCTTGACTCAATTATTTCTCTTTAATCTATCTCTGGCTTATATACTAAAAACGTTGGCACCTAGCAAAACACAGGGGCATTCGTGATGTTGCCCGCTAAGTCACGGTCTTTCTTCAAACTCCAGCGCGCATGCTCCTAGCGACGCGTGACTTCCGCTGTCGTAACAGTATGTAACATGTTGTTTGACCAATTTATTAATACATGAGGTTTTATTAATTTGCTTTGTTAACTCTCAAAAAATCAAAACATCAATACAAAAGCAGAACACTAGTTTTAATGTTAAACCAAATTTCAGGTACCTTGAACAAGTTATTCATCATTGTACTGACTGAAATAATGAAGTAGGTACTTTGAGGCTCAAGATTGAAAAC
>NW_013763529.1:0-874 GCF_000517525.1 Limulus polyphemus
TCTGCCAGTAGCAGATTAGTTATAACAACACATTAAAGACTCTCAACAACCTCTACAACTACTAGGTTAGATACAAGAACACATTAAAGACTTACAACATCCCCTGCCAGTACCAGGTTAGATAAAACAACACACTAAAGTTTAGCATACTCTAATCCCTTATAGGGATGACACACGACTAGTCAGACATTCGGAATGTAATGCTATTTGTATACAAGAAGGAAAATAACGACTCTTTAGCCACTAAGAATATCAAATAAGTTTATTGATATATTTTGAACGTTCGTAAATGTCAACAATGGTTCAGTAAATTTCGTTCAGGTGACTTTAGCCTTAAATACTGTGAGGGCAGGTGCCGACATGTTGGAATTGATATTGATGCTCTGAAAACGCTTGTTGAGTCTAAAACAAGGCAACACACTCGTGAAATGGCTCTGAAATTGCATGTCTCTCATGAAACAATACTTAACCTACAAGGAGTATGGGTAACTCCCTAAAGAAGGTGTTTGGGTGTCTCACGAACTCTACGACGATCATCGTTTCAAACACGTGAATGTTGCTTCATCTCTTCTGCTGCGTAATGCGCGTGAACTATTTTTAGACAGAATTGTCGCAGGTGATGAAAAATGGATTCTCTATGCGAATATTAAACGCCAAAACAATGGCTCAGTCCTAGGAAATAAACACTTCCGACCCCAAAACCTGGACTCCATCCGCAGAAAGTGATGCTTTGCATTTGGTGGGACATCAAAGGTGTACTTCAATTTGAACTCTCAATCCACGGCGAACTGTCTGTGCGGAGATCTAAAATCAGCAATTTGAATGTTTAAATCAAGCTCTTCATCAGAAACGCCCTTCACTCGTCAATCGGAAA
>NW_013763530.1:0-872 GCF_000517525.1 Limulus polyphemus
TGTAATTCTAGTTACCGAATTTGTAACCACCATACTTATCTGTAGCGTTATTTGGAACAACAACTCAACGAATATTTAGGTGTAACTATAGTTACCGAATTTATAACCAACATACTCATTTTTAGTTTACTTGCCACAACTAATCCATGAACACCTAGGTGTAACTATAGTTACCGAATTTATAACCACCATACTCATCTTTAGAGTTATTTGGTACACCAACTCCACGAACATTTAGGTGTAACTATAGTTACCGAATTTGTAACCAACATACTCATCTTTAGCGTTATTTGGTACAACAACTCCACGAACACCTAGGTGTAACTCTAGCTACATAATTTATAACCACCATACTCATCTTTAGCCTTGCTTGGCACAACTACTCCATGAACACCGAGATGTAACTATAGTTACCGAATTTTAAAACCATCATACTCATCTTTAGCCTTACTTGGTACAACTACTCCATGAACACATAGGTGTAACTCTAGTTACAGGATTTATAACCACCATACTCATTTTTAGCCTTTCTTGGTACAACTTCTCCATCAACTCCTAAGTTAAACTATTGTTACCGAATTTATAACCACCATACTCATCTGTAGCGTTATTTGTACAACAACTCTACGAATACATAGGTGTTACTCTAGTTACCGAATTTATAACCAACATATTCATCTTTAGCCTTACTTGGTACAACTACTCCAAGAACACTTAGGTGTAACTCTAGTTACCGAATTTATTACCACCATACTCATCTTTAGCCTTACTTGGTACAACTACTCCATGAACACTTAGGTTGTAACTCTAGTTACCGAATTTATTACCACCATACTCATCTTTAGCCTTACTTGGTACATATACTCCATGAA
>NW_013763531.1:0-874 GCF_000517525.1 Limulus polyphemus
ACCGAGAATCCTTTACAGTTTCAGTACAGATACCTTACAAAAAGAAATAATTCATGTTCATGAATCTTCATCTTCTCTACTTTCCTGCTCTGGTTCACTTTACAGGAAGTGTTCGAGTTCAAAGACCACTTACGTTAGGCAGAGGACATAAATGACTCATCAGTACGTTACGTCGAAGGATGAGAAGTAGACACACCAGAATAAGTCCTTTATTTTGATGGAAGGGAAGCCGCAATCTAAACGCCTTCTTGTGCCATTTAAATTTTCTGGAACGGCATAGGACGATGATCATTTCTTCTGGTATCAAAAAAAAAAAATTCTGGAAAAATTCATTTTAGAAACGTAAAATAGTCCTATTAACACGATATAACCTAATTTATATAAAAATGGAGAAACACAAGTCGTAACTTTCAACTATTCATTCAGTCTTAGAATAAAGTTCAGTAAGCGTCACTCTAGAACATATTTGATGTATTCTTAACAATAGTAGTGAGTTACCTACTTTTAATTTTGTTCGAAACTGACTAACGGGTACAAGCTTCTCGCTGTATCTTCCCATGTTTTTCAACGTTGGATATTGCCTTCTGTATAACATTTCTAGACATTTCTGTTCGTTCATCTACGGTTTGAGGTAATGTTGGATATTCTGTTTCCAAAAAGTCCTTCCTTGGCTCCTTATAAACTATCAAATAGCCTGCATACAGTGTATGAATGAGCCAGTGGCCAGAACTTTCCACTAACACGAAAGAAAAACATACCATCAATAACAGTTTAATATTCATATAAATAAATAGAAAAATGAACGGAAGAAAAACGTGTATAAAACATCGAATAACAACAAAATCACTTCATCGCTATCTCACGTGAGAAAAGT
>NW_013763532.1:0-1916 GCF_000517525.1 Limulus polyphemus
CGAGAGATGCTAATATTTGTCAATATCTAAACAAAGAAATGATGTAAACCAGTGATAAAGATATAAATCATGTTCATCAGTTATTTGTGAAAGTTCGAATACTAACGAAAGAAAGGTAAGACTATCCTCCTGTCGTGACCTAAACAGAAATATATCACTCAGTAATCAAGACTGTTGAACATCGCCTAAGCTTAAACAGAAAGATATCACTCAGTCATCGAAAATTTTCAAAACTGGCTAGTAGCTATCTTCAGTTGGATATCTAGGTCATTGATCCAGGAAAGCTAAGTTGTTGAGTATCAGCCACTGATAAAATATAGGTAATTGGGTTTGATTTGGTTGTTATTAAAGCACAAAGCTACACAATGGGCTAGCTGTGTTATACCCACCAGGGCATCGAAACCTGATTTTTAACCTTATGAAACTGAATACTTTCTACTGAGCCACCGGGGGTGGGAGTAAAAGATATATTATTATTTTATTGTTTTCGACAGACAGCGATTAAAATGATGTTCAGCATAAGGAAGTGTTTAAAACGGGAGGATACGTCCATTGAATAATGTGTCTTAAAATATCGACAAATGAAGTATTAATATCTCCTAATTAATTATATTTACGATGTTTTGAGTTTTCTTTTTTATTCTCTCCAGGTGTTACTCCTGCTGGAAATAAACTTTAACATTTTTTCTTTTATTTTTTGTCAATATCATGTTGTTTGTTTGTTCGAGAATTCTCACAATGCTACACATGGGCTACACATAGCTTCCCCTGATATTGAACCGATAGACTCTTGGGCAACTTTTTTTTCATTTTTACTCTTTTAACGCACCCTTGGCCCCAAAGTGTTAAGCGCATTTTTTGTAACAACTCTAGCATAAAAAACATAAGTAAATGTAGTTAACTAGGAACCACTTGTTGATTTATTAACGGGTTTGATCTGTAAAAAACGCATTTATGTTGAAGAACTTTACTTTAGCACAAAAAAATTGTTTTATTTGTGTTACGGTTTATAAGATAATATCTTCAGGACACATGAAAGGAAAATGTGCGCTTGTTCAAATAAGTCAACATACTACATTTTACGTATAGAAGAATACCTCTTTTTCTTATTGTTGGGCTTCTTAGTACGGAGCTACACAATATCTATCTGTGCTCTGTTGCGTTATAAAAGTGACAGTTAATTCCGGAAATATTTGTTTGATTTTTTAACGATTAACGGAATTAACTAGAATAATTCGTCGTTACGCTAGCTTGCCCTCATCTACTCAATAGTTTAAAATTAGAAGCAAACAATACCTGAATCCTAACTGGTCTCTGATCTGGCTATTTAACTTACCTGTATGTAAAGAGGGATCTTTTTTTTTTTTTTTTTGCTGGATATTTTTGCTTGAGATGTATTAGGTCAAACATACATCTACAAGTTTTCAAGTTTTCAAAATCCATAATTTATTTACATTTCTAACATGTATCTACTTAAATATTGTTTGTTTGTATGTTTTTGTCTTGTATATTTTCACTCGAGCTGCTGCGTTAGTGCCAAAATGATTCTATATATGATATTTTATTAATATGAATAGAGCTTAGTTTCGAAATAAAATACTCGTTACTTTTGGATCAACATTTAGCCGAAGTTCAGTAACTAAATAGGATGCCATTTACTTTAACACTTTTATAATACTGTCGATAAGCAAGGACGGATTTGTTTATTTTCTGTTCCTCGCTATTGAAAGTAAAGGTTCACGCTGAAGTGTCCGATCCAATATTGATAGGTATTTAGGTTTAATAACCCAGGGGTGGTCAGAATTAAAGTTATTTCTCTTCGCATCTTTCTTGGTGTGTTGGTAATTTTAGCGGTGCTTGAAGTAAAAGGCGTGACTTCTGTGCAGTTTGAGATGACTTGTCGTGGTCGAGGGAGA
>NW_013763533.1:0-872 GCF_000517525.1 Limulus polyphemus
TTGAGTATTGCTTTAATATCTGATCAGATAAATATGGTGTCATCAGCTGAGTACGGTATTATTATCAGATGAGTATGGTGGTAATATCACATCAGCTGACTACAGTGTTAATATAACATTAGTTAAGTACGGTGTTAATATCACACCAACTGTGTATGGCCAGAGAATAACACATAGCATTATACGATCAGTTACTAAGTGTTCGTTGGGTGCGACACAGCGAGGGAGATTTTACTGATCTAAAAATGGATTACATTGTGGTTACTAACGTTTCTGGTTTCGGTGTGGTTTGTATGGTGCTTGTAATAATCCCAGGATTTGATGGACTAGGCAGTCCTAATATGACACTGATAAAAAGGGTATGATACTTCTACATCATACACACAGTTAATAAGTTTCATTTATTAGGCTGGTGATGACAACGTTTCACTAACACACATCAACAACAGTTAGCTGTCACCTCGACAGTGTTACTCAACCACTACAACACACTAGGAGAAGATGATCTTTTAGTTAATAAGTTTCATTTATTAGGCTGGTGATGAGAACGTTTCACTTAGTCTACTTTTTCTTTTTAATTTTTACTGTTTCGTCATGAACTTTTCTTATTTGATTTCTATTGTTTTTTCATGAACTTTTATTGTTTGATATGTTGTTTCGTCATGAACTTTTCTTGTTTGATATCTATTGTTTCGTCATGAACTTTTATTGTTTGATATATATTGTTTCGTCATGAACTTTTCTTGTTTGATATATATTGTTTCGTCATGAACTTTTCTTGTTTGATTTCGATTGTTTCGTCATGAGCTTTTATTGTTTGATATCTATTGTTTCGTCATGATCTTTTCTTGTTTGATATCTATTGTTTCGTC
>NW_013763534.1:0-1662 GCF_000517525.1 Limulus polyphemus
AAGAGACACGGGTAAAGGTAGGGGAGATTGTACAGTAAAGGCCAGAGCAGAGGGAACCATGGCTGTGCAGGCCAATATGAAGTGGTTTGGATGAGGGTGAAACTCTGGACAGAAGTTGAAGTACACATAGATGTAGGCATAGATGTGAAGACACCTCCAATCCTGACTGAACTGGGTGTGGAATGAGAGACCAATATGAAGGAAGTTTGATGTTCATTGTGTGGCGAAGGCATTGATATGAGGTATTTCCCGTTGAGAACACACCAACTGAAAGATATGAGGATTGAAAGGCCACTTCATTGGAAGAATCTGATCGGGATGAAATAATTGATCCACAACCAGATTCACAACACCAAGAACATGGTCAGCTAAGATCACCATGTGGTGATTGTGAGTTCAGAAAAGGATATCCAGAGTTTAAAAACACAGTGACCAGCATTTGGTTCTAGCTTGCTTGGTGATACAATTGGCAACAGTGAAACTCTCAGAGTGGTTGTTAACCCCCCCATCCCTGGACTAGTATAACTGGTCTGGTTCCTGTCAAGCCACTAAGAGAAGTCAACAGAAGGAAAGGTAGCAGGGTAGTCCAAGAGATCCAAGGAGAAGCTCCTGTGATCGACAAGTATCCAATGAAGTGAATACGTATGAACTTGACAAATAGAAATGAGAGTTTCCAAGTAGTTTCCACATCCTCAAATAGAACCTATTGAGGTGTTTGCTCCATGTTCCGGAGACGAAGAGGAGAAGGCTGGGTCCAACTGTACTTGTAATTGAAGAAAACCTTCAAATGAATAAGGAGTTGAGTGGGGTAAGAATAGACATTAAACCCATCTATGCTGCTTGTGGTGCTATGACTGAGGACTGGAAGAGGCGATCGTCCATGTAATCATGAGTACAATGGCCCATAGAGTGAACTTGTTAGGCAATTGTGCATACTACCTGACAAAACACATGTTATTTGTACTTGTAAATTAATGTGTAAGATGATAAAATGGAAACAAAGTGCTTTTAAAATATTAAAGAAACATTTGTCTCAAAATGAATAGGAGAACAGTATTTGTTTATATAAATGAAACATTAAGATACTTTCTAACTGACCATTTATTTCTATAAATGTGATTATCTTGAACAGTAACAGCCTATACAATCCAAATCTCCAGTCATTTAATTTAACATACTGAAGGCAGTAACAAAACAGTCTCTAATAATACCTAAACTTCAGATAACATGATAATCACCACCTCAAGTTAGAAAATACTAACAGTTAATCCAGAAAGACATTGGCTGAAAGTTGTGTTGGTTGATGTTACATTGTACTATCATATTTGTACAGGCAGTTGTAGATGTTATCTACTAAAAACGTCTCTTGAATATGGTATGTTACCAACAGTTTATGTTCTTAATGCTATTCTGTTCTGGGTAGAAAATGTTTTTTATAATTTTTAAACTTAGTTATATCTTTAGTATTTCTGTATTAATATTTGTGTTGATCATGTTTGAACATTGAAATGTTATTTAGATGTTCATCAAATTAAGTAATGTATGATATATTTCTTATTACCTAATTTTTGACATCATTTATATCTACTTTAGATAAAGAGACCAGTGAGAACATCTGTGATGGGAGTCAGTTTCCTGGTTATGTTATAAAACAAGAAAATT
>NW_013763535.1:0-873 GCF_000517525.1 Limulus polyphemus
CTATCAGAACAGACCATGCTGGATTACGCTGGCTAAGATCATTAAAGAACCCAGAGGGACAACTGGCACATTGGATCGAAAAAATAGACCAGTATAATTATGATATTGAATATAGAGAAGGATAATCTCATGGAAATGCCGATGGACTGAGCCGAAGACCCTGCAAAAATAACTGCAGACACTGCTGCAAAAGAGAGGTTGAACTAACCAGGTGCCATCAAGCTGAAGTCAAAGTGACTGAAGGAGTTGATGATGGTGAAATGGAATCAGGTATAGATATTACATCATAACAGGAGAAAGGCCAAGATTTGAAGCCAATGATTGATTTCCTAAAAGCAAGTGTTTTGCGCCCTGCTTGGAAGAAGGTGTCTAGTCTAAGCCCTGTAACAAAGAACTATTGGGCACAGTGGGACCAGTTGAAGCTTGAAGATGGTATTCTTCTCCAGAGATGAGAAACTGCAGATGGGAAGTGACGACTTGGCAAACAGTTATACCGAGAAAGTTACGGGAAGTTGTGCTGCGTCAATCCCATGATAGTTTAACAAGAGGACATCTCGGAATTAAGAAGACATTGAGTCACCTACGACTGAGATTTTTCTGGATAGGTATGAGGCAAGATGTGGAAGAATGGTGCAGGACCTGTAGTACATGTTGTGCTAAAAGGGGACCGAAGCATAAGGGACGTGCTCTAATGAAGTTGTATCAAGTTGACACACCAATGGAAAGAGTAGCCATTGACATTGCTGGTCCTTTGCCCCAAACTCGTGCAGAAAACAGGTACATTTGTGTGGTGAGGGATTATTTCTCCAAGTGGCCTGAGGCATATGCAATACCAAATCAAAAAGCTACAACTGTAGCTTCGGCTATTAGTGA
>NW_013763536.1:0-870 GCF_000517525.1 Limulus polyphemus
GAGACAGGTACTCCAGCTAGTTTTTAATATAGGCCTCATTGATATCAATACACTTAGTTCAGCACTCGTCAATTTTCTCCACAATCGTGTCTGAGGACAAAGTTTCGAAGTTGAAAAACTTTGTCGAACGAAACTACAAAACAATGGTCACACGATCAATTTCTCCGATCGTGTAGCCAGACTTTAAGGCTTGTTATGTGAAACTGCTGATATAAAGAGTGTTTCAGTTAAGACTGTGTGATGTGACCCAACTGACCTGATGAGCTCTGGTATTGAGCGAACGGCATCTACAGCAGCGGCATACAACAAACAAAGCACAGTTGAAATGCTGTTATACATTCATTCTTCTCAGTTCTTACCGAAAAAGTCAGTAAAGAATTGTGTGGCTTAAATTGTTATGAACTTTACTATGGTGCAGTATTACACATATGTTGCTATTGTTACGTCTCCGTTTCTTAATTAACTTTCCGTAACTTCGTTCCGACGAAACCTTAGCGACACAAGTCCAGAGTTGAAAACCACCTGGCTCCACTTAGGGCATCAAGAGTATCATCAATTCTTGGCAGTGGGTATGAGTCTTTTTTCGGTTATGCTGTTAAGAGCCCTGAAGTCCACACAGCAACGTTGGGTCCCATCCCACTTCTGACACCAATTTGTTACGTCTCCGTTTGTTAATTAACTTTCCGTAACTTCGTTCAGACGAAACTTTAGCGACACAAGTCCTTACTTAATAAAACTGGCTACTTCTTTCTGAATATAACTTTACGATACACTTGATTCCAACATTCGCGCTAAAACAACGCTATAACGAACTTCAACAATACTCTCTGACTGCAAATCAATTACTCACTACCTACACACATTGTTTTC
>NW_013763537.1:0-1076 GCF_000517525.1 Limulus polyphemus
TAAATCTTGTGTCTTCTTATTGACAGTACACTGTATCGTTAAATATTGTGTCTTCTTATTGACAGTACAAAGTATCGTTAAATCGTGTGGCTTGTCAGTGACAGTACACAGTATTATTAAAGTTTGTTTCTTCTTATTGACAGTATATAGTATTGTTAAATCTTGTGTCTTCTTATTGACAGTACACAGTATCGTTAAATCGTTTGGCTTGCCAGTGATAGTACACAATATCGTTAACTCTTATGGCTTCTTATTGACAGTACACAGTATTGTTAAATCTTGTGTCTTCTTATTGACAGTACACAGTATTGTTAAAACATTTGTCTTCTTCTTGATAATACACAGTATCGTTAAATCTTGTGGCTTCTTATTGACACTATACAGCACTACTTTAATTCTTGTGTCTTCTTATTGACAGTACACAGTATTTTTTAAATATTTTGTCTTCTTATTGACAGTACAAATTATTGTTAAATATTGTGTCTTCTTAATGACAGTACACAGTATCGTTAAATCGTGTGGCTTGTCAGTGACAGTACACAGTATTATTAAATTTTATGGCTTCTTATTGACAGTACACAGTATTGTTAAATATTGTGTTTTCTTATTGACAGTACACAGTATTTTTTTAAATATTTTGTCTTCTTATTGACAGTACACAGTATTGTTAAATATGGTGTCTTCTTATTGACAGTACACAGTATTTTTAAATCTTGTGTATTCTTTTTGACAGTACACAGTATTGTTCAATCTTGTGTCTTCTTATTGAGAGTACACAGTATTGTTAAATCTTGTGTCTACTTATTGACAGTACACAGTACCGTAAAATCGTGTGGTTTGTCAGTGATAGTGTACAGTATATTTAAATCTTCTGTCAATAACAAGCCACTACACAGTATTGTTAAATCTTGTGTCTTCTTTTTGACAGTACACAGTATCGGTAAATAGTGTGGCTTGTCAGTGACAGCATCAATATCGTTAAATCTTGTGGCTTGTTATTGACAGTACACAGTATTGTTAAATCTTGTGTCTTCTTATTGACAGTACACAGTATTGATAAATATTGTGTTTTCTTA
>NW_013763538.1:0-1295 GCF_000517525.1 Limulus polyphemus
AAAAGTAAAATTTATATTTTATAGGGAAAATGAAAGATAGAATTTTGTAGTTTTTGCAAAACAATACACAATATTATAACATTAGATTGGATCAGTGGTTTTCTTAATCTTCGTAGAATAATAGGTTCGATTGGAATAAAGTAGAATATATAAGAAAACGGAACGTGTGAATCTAAAAGTAATGTCTAAGATGAAACTTTATACAACATAACTAAAGTAATAAGATGTCTAAACAACAACCCGGTTATCATATAAAGAAAGATAGTTCAACTGATAAATAAAGAACAACAAATAATAAAGTGACACCTAATAAAAGTAAATCTTGAATAGGTATATATTAAATTATTGTAAGCAATATATATTTATTAACTGTGTATAATTAGCAAGTTGGATATGATCATTAAACGAGTTTAAGAGGTAAACTTTGTTATTATACAGAGTTACTTTCCACCACAACTATAAATATGAAAATAATTAATACTTTACAGAAATCTGTTTTACTTCTTTCTCTCTCTCTTCCTTTTTTTTTTGTAAAAAAGATGTTCTAATTGTGCGCATGCTCGTTATCTGTTAATGATGTTTGACTCAACTGAATTGGGGATAGAAGAATACGATATGAAGTACACAATTCTATAACAGACAGAGAAGTGTAAAAACGTAACCGTGAATTACACACTTGTTTGTTTTTTTTATATGCGTTGAAGAAATACGATATTACTACTAGAGTTTGTTTGTTTTTAATTATGCACAAAGTTACACAAGGGCTGTCTGTGCTCTGCCCACCACGGGTGTCGAAACCCGGTTTCTAGCGTTGTAAGTCCGCAGACATATCGCTGTGCCACTGGGGGCCACTGCTATAGAGGTGAGTATAATTGTTTTGAAAACATCTTATTATAAAAATATAATTACGAAAAATACAAGAATATCTGTCTTAAATGTTTAATTTCACCTTCCATTCTTTAAAAAGTAGTGTTTAATTATTTTAACAACTAAAAACTTCATATATGTAAACAAGAGGGAATCCTCATTAACCTCGGCTGTAATTAGATCTCAAATCTGTCAAGCTAAAAGTTTCTATTTGGAAAATAACTCATAGCCATTCTTTGAGCAACTATGCCGCGGCTAAAAACAAACATAAAAATATAAAAAAACTGTCATCGTTCTGTGGATACTGAACGTCCATAGTCTAAACAATTATTTAATACGTATTTGTTTAAGTCTTCGAATCTACAGAAACATTTTTAGTTCTTGAATTCAACTATACTTTTACAAATTTTAATGAGAATGTTCTAATT
>NW_013763539.1:0-287 GCF_000517525.1 Limulus polyphemus
TTGCCATATGGAATTGTTTACCTATGTCAAAGGAACAACAAGAGATATTGAGGCCAGACAGCTGATGGCATTAAGGGGGGATTTGTGGATATGTTGGAACACTGGAATTTGAGCTGCAAGTTCATGACATGTTATAGTATACAATTCTTTAAGTAATAAAAGAGCATTTATGTAATATACTTGTATTCCTTGCTTTGGTTGTACTTTCGACCTGCCAATCAACAAAGGGTTTGCATTTCATAAATTGCTGCTAACAATCAATGTAAAAGAACACTGCAGAAAAAAAC
>NW_013763540.1:0-874 GCF_000517525.1 Limulus polyphemus
TATTTCCATGGAGGGCAAGAAACCCATCACATGGTTTAAAAAAAGACTCAGATGGAGGCACGGAAAGGTCTGTCTGCACCCCACCATAGCAGTGAAGCATATTGCAGTGGCTTATGTCCAAGAGGGAGTAGGAAACAATAGCTACCGAGCCTCAGAGTAAGAAATATTGTTAACTGTTAATTGTGAAATGGTGTACCTACTTCTCCTCCACCCACTTGAGGCAAGACCTAAAGTAAGAGGGGTGGGAACCACTACAATTGACACAGTGAGGGTCCAGTTTGCACTAGTAGGCATCGTGGTCCTTGCCACCACAACTAGCATACTTCACAGAACCACGACAAGATGTCTTTGGACGACCGAACCACTGGCACTGGAAACATCGGAGAGCGTTAGGAATATATGACCATACCTTACAATTCAAATAACCTGCCTCAACAGTGGTGATGAAAACACCAAACTCAGAACAGAGTATGGCACCATAATACCATCTTGACGAGTGGTGATTCAACGAACTGCTGAAACTCCTTGGCTGGAAAAACCAGCAAGAATCTCTGACTCGGGGATGGTCTTCAAGATCTTCTCAAAGATAACTCCTCGTGAAGAATTCAAAGAAGCATGGGGAGTAACCTCAATGGGTATATCCACAATGGCTTTTGAATTCAAAGGAGTTCACAGTGCTTTGCTGTGGAGGTTTCAACCAAGATGTCTCCAGAACGGAGCTTTTTAACTGACTTTGGAGACCCAACAAGCCCTTCTAATCCCTTCTGTATAAAAAAGGGAGACATTTATCTGAAAGAATGGTCAGACGGGGAATGCTGGATCGGGAAGTGAGGTATAAGTGTACTTTGTGATGTAGACTGCTGTTCAGAGTCTT
>NW_013763541.1:0-874 GCF_000517525.1 Limulus polyphemus
AAAATATGGACCAATATGTTACACACTTTACAAAGTTTAAACATGGACCAATATGTTACACACTTTACAAAGTTTAAAATATGGACCAATATGTTACACACTTTACAAAGTTTAAAAAATGGACCAATATGTTTCATATTTTACAAAGTTTAAACATGGACCAATATGTTACACACTTTACAAAGTTTAAACATGGACCAATATGTTACACACTTTACAAAGTTTAAAATATGAACCACTATGTTACACACTTTACAAAGTTTAAAATATGGACCAATATGTTTCCCTATTTTACAAAGGTTAAATATGACCAACATGTTACACACTATTCAAAAGTCGCACAAGACTAATATCCTATCCATTTTACAAAGGTTAAACGTGATAACTTAAAAATTATATAACCCAATCTACACATATTAAAAATGGCCAATGTGTTACCTACTCTACAAGTGTTATAAATGTCTCATTTTAGAAAACTAAAGTCTAAACGATTAAAGTCTAAACTTTTAGCGCTGGCTAATCAATGAGAACGTGCTGTTTCTATCAGGAGATATTTGCGTAACGTTTCATGCATAATGTATTGGATGTCATTTATGCACCACACTTTGTGTAAAAACAGTACTTTAGGTGTTATATAGAAAAGACATTGCAGATTCTAAGAGCTTAAGCCTGAAAGTAACAATGCATTTTTAACAATATGCCAACCACACTTTATCTGCTATATCCACTACCGACGGGGTCTTTCGCTCAATCCCAGGTCTCTTCGAGCCAGCTGTGGTACCACAACACAGTAGTGGTTGAGACGCTGATATTTATGTTATCAAACTGCACGAACAACAACTGTTATGATGTGGAGTTGGTGAAAGATATATAC
>NW_013763542.1:0-950 GCF_000517525.1 Limulus polyphemus
TTGTGACATAGTGGATTTTAATTCTTTTAGGTCAACCAAGAAATAATGACGTTAAGAATGAGGGTAATAAAAATCACTTCACAATTTGAAGACGCGGGTGTAGATTTGAGCGTATTATTAATTACATATTTATTACAGATCTGAAAAATTAGTGGCTTAAAGTCAGTGTCTTCGGCTACAGATCCAAAAGATCTCGAGCCGAGATATCCCGCCGACCATGTTCTGTAGATTCAGCTGTGGGATTGTTATAACTGTGACAGTCAATCCCGATATTTAATTGAAAGTAGTTGGTGTAGGCAGCGGGTGATGCTGACCGATTATCCTCCTTCTAGTGGGCAGATTTGAAGTAGAAATATTTACGTCTGAGCTTTAATGATTTACAACACAGTGGGCCAGAGTTGAGTATATAGATTTACCAAGAACAATATGGACTAAATTCCTCATGGTGCACATTAACCCATTATGTAACTTTGCACTAAGAAAACAAGAACAATAACTTAAGGATTTCTAACTTGGCTGTTTAATTAACCTCTGTGTCACATACGGTACTGTTTAGTTTGAAAATATCATCTTTAATGTTTATAAAACGCCATTTATTTTTATAGTGTATAATTTACATTTTTAATATTCAGACCGATTCTACGAACGGAAGAATAACTTTTGGTTGGTCACGTGGTCTCTTTGAGCAACAGATCACGTTTTCAAACAACGACTTGTGTTGCCAAAATTTAACTATAAAATCCATAAAGCACATTTCAACCAATCTGTCAAATTCCAAAGAATAGAGAGGGAATTATCATTCGATCAATATGACTGTTAATCAGTTAACAGATGAAGATATACGGAACAAAACTGAACATGCTGTGTATAGTCAAATATGTAAGACTTCTATACATCTAGATTTTCAATTTGTTGCTGTTTTTTCTACAACAATGAGAGAACGGAATTGT
>NW_013763543.1:0-1958 GCF_000517525.1 Limulus polyphemus
ATGTTGTATTGTAAACAATGTTTATATAAAGTTATATCTATACACAGGATTAATTACAATAGTAAATACCGTGAAGTAATCGTTTGTTGAGAAACAAGCGGTAAAGTTGTATGTTGTATTGTAAACAATGTTTATATAAAGTTATATCTATACACAGGATTAATTACAATAGTAAATACCGTGAAGTAATCGTTTGTTAAGAAACAAGCGGTAAAGTTATATGTTGTATTGTAAACAATGTTGATATAAAGTTATATCTAAACAAAGGGTTAATAACAATTACAATAATAAATACCATGTTTTCCAATAATCTACACTTGATTTTCTCAGGATATTTTGGAGTGAAAAAGCTGAAAGAACAAGTTTTATCTTTTGGTGAAACTAGCCTGTTGCTTCGTGATCTCCATCCTGGTACAGAGTATACTGTAGAGATTCAGGCAGAGAACAGTATAGGACTCAGTGAAACTTCTGACCCTGTTACATTTACTACACTGGAGGAAGGTAAGTGCCTTAAATTCATCCTCGTACAAAATACACTGTAGAGATACAGCCTGAGAACATTATAGAACTCAGTGAACCTTCTGACCAAGTTAAGTGTACTCACAGGTGGAAAGTAGATTTATGTTACTGAGTGAAAATATTCATAAGTTTTATCTATATTTTTTCGAGTAATAAATACACCCTTGAAATTAACCAAAATAAAAGTACTCTTAATCATATATGTAACTCCATTTGTTCTCAGTCAGATCTTGTTTGTTTATCTATGTATTATGATGGAATAAACTATTTTATAGAACCAGGAGCGTCACCTGTAGATGTGAAAGTTTTGGCTCTGGACTCAGGAACTCTGTTAGTAAGTTGGAAGGTAAGTGTTGTGACTTAGAACTAACACTGTTAGTAAGTTGGAATGTAAGTGTTGTGACTTAGAACTAACACTGTTAGTAAGTTGGAATGTAAGTGTTGTGACTTAGAACTATCACTGTTAGTAAGTTGGAACGTAAGTGTTGTGACTTAAAACTGACATTGTTAGTAAGTTGGAATGTAAGTGTTGTGACTTAAAACTAACATTATTAGTAAGTTGGAAGGTAAGTGTTGTGACTTAGAAGTAACACTGTTAGTAAGTTGGAAGGTAAGTGTTGTGACTTAAAACTGACATTGTTAGTAAGTTGGAATGTAAGTGTTGTGACTTAGAAGTAACACTGTTAGTAAGTTGGAATGTAAGTGTTATGACTTAGAAGTAACACTGTTAGTAAGTTGGAATGTAAGTGTTATGACTTAGAACTAACATTGTTAGTAAGTTGGAATGTTAGTGTTGTGACTTAGAATTGATATTATTAATAACTTATCTAGAGTCCACCCAGAGACCAGTGGAACGGAGTCCTGAAAGGTTACTACGTCAGCTACAAGGTCAAGGACTCTTCAAGTAGATTCTCTTACGAGACTGTGACGAAAGATGACGTCACAGACAAAGATGAAGAAGAAGTAACAATTCAACACAGTCACTATGTATTCTGTTCCAACGTTCAAACCATACAATCTTATGTAATATTTAACGAACCTCCCCGGAGTGTGGCACACGTCACTTCCTCTGACGAAGGTCCGGTTCCTGCACTATTGAAAGCTTTAATGTAGAGGACTTATTTCTGTTGAAAAATAATACATAAAAAACCAAAGCATTGTTTTATCTTTTTATTTGTTTCATATTGACAGCTGCTAAACAATTTTGGTTCTGGTTCCAGATCCACCATCAGCTCCCTGTCTTCAAACTAACTTACGCAGAACAGGTCCATCTTCCTGTGGGGTTCTCCAGTCTAAGGTCAAGGAATCAGTGTTCACACCAACTAGTCTTACATTGTTACAAATTTTAACTATAAATATGTATTATAAAACTAAAAATCTATACAGAACTATCAAAAACTATAAATATGTATTATAAAACTAAAAAAAAAATTTGTAAC
>NW_013763544.1:0-898 GCF_000517525.1 Limulus polyphemus
TGAAGAAGGGCATTGCCCGAAACGTTGTATCCACAATTATATATATTAACACCTTAGTGGTTTGACCTATAACATACTTCTTTTTATAGTATTATAAGTACGTATTAGAATGATACATTATTGCATCTATATCACTATTACAATTGATTTCTGATTATGTATACTTCAAAATATTAGGTCACAAAACCAATCGTTTATTAAACACCAAAACAGGAACAAACCTGTTTAAAATTACTCCATTTCTCCCATTGATAAATGCTCTCCTGTAGTGTCACTGTACTGTTACTCTTCTGGTCAGTAGAAATAAGGGAAAATAGATGCCATTGTTACCAGAAAATCAATACAGTGAAATTTGAGTTGATATTACTAATGCGTTAAACGTTATGGTATTTGCAGTTATAATTTGCCCCCCCCCCCAGTGGCAATCCGGGTTTCGATACTCGTGGTAGGCAGAGCACAGATAGCCCATTGCGTAGCTTTGTGATTAATTACAAATAAACAGTTATAATGTAATCTAAACCTTGCCTTTTCTCCCGTCAAACACCAGCATACATAGTTTGTGTAAATAGTGTTGCTCACACAACAATGGACAGCAGGAAACTATTTAGAGCCTCATACGTAAAAACTTTATTGATTTTACTAATTGTCAGAAGATATACGTCAGAAACTAATTTCACTGCTCAGTAATATAAATTTGCAGGACCTACGATTTTCGACGTATGATTAATTTTCTTCACAGTTGTTCAAAGGTGCTTTCATAAAAACAAATTAAATACAAATATCTGGAAAAACCAGTTTTATTTTACACGTAACGTTATGTTTTATATCTGAAATGATAGGCAGAAGTACACATAGAAACCTCTCCGAGTAAAATTTCCTTGCTCGATAACGTCTTATG
>NW_013763545.1:0-1185 GCF_000517525.1 Limulus polyphemus
CAACAATACGATAGCATAACACACTTGGTAGTTTTATATATGAAATCGTAATTTACGTTTAGAGTCACTATCGATCTATCCAAAAATTACCCAGTTTCAAAAATGACTCACATAACTTGCATTTTAGTGCTTCGCACTAAGTATTTTTAGTCTTTCGAAGGTGAAGAAGGTTATGTTTTCACCTCTGTGTTTGTCAGCAGGATTTCTCTAAAACGGTTAAATGGATTTGAACGAAAGTTGATATACATTTGGATTATGACCCGACTTAGAAGTGATAGTTTTGGAAGGTCAGGGTCAAAGGTTAATGTCACAGGAAGATCACGAAAAAAAATCCCTATCTGTTCACATGGGGACCGGTTTTTCACACCACTTTTACTCTATAACTCAAACAAAAATGATTGGACTTTAATGAAACTTGGTGGACATATGTAGAATATTATTCCTCATTATCCTGTCAAAATGGTCTGTGTCCGTTGATACACGGACAAATTTTTGTATTTTTTGAGGCTCGAATATGATCAAGGCTGCGTGGCGTAGGTATGCACTCTACTATGTGCCCCTCTAGTTTGTGAATGTAATTGCCCCTCTTCAAATAGACTATGTAGTTTAAAAAATTAAAATATTAAACTGTAAATAATGTTACGACAGCGGAAGTCACGTGACCCTGGTAACACGTCATGAGATTCTCGAAGGATCTCGACTTTTCCTGACAACTCTAGTCTTTTCTGGGCGCCCTCTTTTTTGTATATAAACCCGGCAAATAATTGTAGATAGAGATATAGAAACAGATAATTGAGTCAAGCGAGCGGTAGTGACCGTAAGTAAAGTGCGTCAATCATTGTGAATTATAGCGTGTGTTTAAGTTAAAGTGACTGTGGAAATTCTGTGTATTGCAAAGTTGTATTGAGAAAGAATAAACTAGTTTTATTTAAGAAAGGACTTGTATCGCTGAAGTTCCTCGGGAAGAATTTATACCGGAAATTAACAAACGGAACAGAGAGGCAAAAACTGGTGTCAGAGGGTGGGAAGAAAAAAAAATGGAAACCAGAAGTGGCAAATCAAACTACAACTTAGCAGATTTGATGCCAGTAATACAAGAAGAGCAAAAGAAACAAGAAGAGAGACAACAGCAGTGGCAAGAAAACCTGCAACAGTGGCAGCTCCAACAGAAAAATAAACAAGAGT
>NW_013763546.1:0-1066 GCF_000517525.1 Limulus polyphemus
AACAATATTTAAGTGGACTGTTTGAGTAAGTAACTTACTCAAGTCAAATCACTGGAGTTAAGCAATAGTAGGCGTAAGTTTAAGCAGGAAAAAAAGTAGTAATTCACAGTTAAATTAGATTAGTTTGGAATGCGTAATAATTAAAATCGTAAGATAGATTGATTTTCACAAGTTACAGCTCATATAATGAGAGCACTAAGATGGAAACGCTACAATTTAAGTTATCTCTATTTTAATTTGTTTGTTATTTGTGATACAGTGAAGTTGCATTAATTATACTGTGCTGAAATTTGCCATCATGAAATCACTTTCGTCGAAGTATCGTTTCACACATGTAATGTAAATTTTTTTTCTAAATACAATTAAACTAATGCACGTGGAAATGAAACGACAATTAAGCCAAAGTTAGTTCATGAAGTTTTAAATATTAAACAGTAAATTAAGTTCCACAATAGAAAATACAAATTTCATTCCTGTCGGTATCACCTTTCCGTTGCTGTCATTAACTATTCAAATACATCTTTCATTACTTTTATTTCACCCTCTCTTTTTTTTTTGTAGATTCTCTAATAAAATCGAAATTGATTGCTTAAGATTAGCGATAACTCGGTAAACGAATAACTAGCGAAAATTTGGAATCAAGAGGTCAGTGTGTAGTGCAGTCTTGGACGTCCAAATGGTTATTCTGAAATAAAAAAATGAAATAATCGTTAAACTTATTTAAAATTACTAGACATGAAAGACTTGTACGTCTAGTGGAATCGTATTCCGTAACGCTAAGAACCGGATTTCGATACCCGTGGTGGGCAAAAAATGAAAAGATAATTAAGTATTAGAATATGTTTTGCACACAGAAAGCACAAGCTAAACCATTTCCGTTTGTTGTTATGCACAATATTCACTTCACTTGAATATTTTTAATATCGTGCATAACAACAAACAAAAAATATTCAAGTGAATATCGTGCATAACAACAAAGTAAAAATATTCAAGTGAATATTGTGCATAACAACAAACTAAAAATATTCAAGTGAATATTGTGCATAACAACAAACAAAAATATTCA
>NW_013763547.1:0-874 GCF_000517525.1 Limulus polyphemus
AGACGAAAAGTATTTGCTTTTACCTAACCTATCTAGAGTTTCTTGGATATTCGGTAACGGGTAAACGTCTATGACTGTTACTCCGTTTACTTTACGAAAATCCACACAGAACCTTAATTTGCCGTCCTTTTTAGGAACTAATATAACTGGAGAGGCATAGGGACTACTACTGTCCTCTATTACACCTTGTTCAAGCATTTCTTTTACGCATTCTTTTAACTCAACCCTGTGTTTTTCAGGTACTCTATAAGGTCTCTGTGCTATAGGTTTATTATTGTTTAACACTATCTTATGTTTTACTCTATTTGTGCAACCGTTAGGATCGTTTTCTCCTACAAATATATCTCGATATTCTTCTAACAACTTTATTAAACTTTGCTTATATTTTCGTTCTATCTTCCCTAAGATAGCATCCCAGTCTATCTTACTTGGTTGTGTTCGTTTATTAACATTATTAGCATGATGTTGTCCAATCACAGCTAACTGTTCTCTACTGCTAGCCTTACCTACTACTATGTTCTTAGGTAGTATTACTTTTTCTTTATTTATGTTTAAAACTTTTATAGGTACTGTGTCTCTTTTAGAAACTTTACTAACACTAGCAGCTATGTAAATTCCTGCTTCTTCTATTTCTATAGGCTCAACTAACACTTCTTCGTTAAACATAAAGTCATTTAATTTGGCTTCGATTATGAATTGACTTCTCGCAGGTACTTCAGTTATTTTAACTAACCTTACAGGAACTCGTTCTTTCAAACACTCCTGTTGGGATGCTCTGTTGCTTATGTTAGGCATAAGTGTAGAGTCATCTGAGGGGTTTGAATGATTATTTTCTTGTTTTATGAGTTTATGTTTATTCACTAACTTATTCTGT
>NW_013763548.1:0-2287 GCF_000517525.1 Limulus polyphemus
ACTGGCTATCTGATAATATATTTTGGCTGGTTTTTCTTGTATTGGCTAGCTGATAATATATTTTAGCTGGTTTTTCTTGTATTGGCTAGCTGATAATATATTTTAGCTGGTTTTTCTTGTATTGGCTATCTGATAATATATTGTAGCTAGTTATTCTTGTATTGGCTATCTGATGATATTGTTTAGCTAGTTTATCTTGTATTGGCTAGCTGATAATATATTTTAGCTAGTTTTTCTTGTATTGGCTATCTGATAATATATTTTAGCAATACAAGAAAAACTAAAAAGATATTATCAGATAGCCAGCTAGTTTTTCTTGTATTGGCTATCTGATAATATATTTTAGCCTAGTTTTTCTTGTATTGGCTATCTGATAATATCTTTTAGCTAGTTTTTCTTGTACTGGCTATCTGATAATATATTTTAGCTAGTTTTTCTTGTATTGGCTAGCTGATAATATATTTTAGCTAGTTTTTCTTGTACTGGCTATCTGATAATATATTTTAGAACATCTCTACTGATATAACAATACTGACTATATCCGTAGGGAAGTATTAACATCTCTACTGATATAACAATACTGACTATATCCGTAGGGAAGTATTAACATCTCTACTGATATAACAATACTGACTATATCCGTAGGGAAGTATTAACATCTCTACTTATATATGTTATATGTTCTACATTAATTCCTGTACGCTGAATACAAAAAAAGCATTCATTTTTCACTATCACGTACAAGTTTTTCACAAAACGGCATATGTACTTTTACAAAAGTGAATCATTTTCATTGAAATCGGGTCACATTTTGTTGTGCTTAAAATGTTGACCACCACTGATTATAGATTTCTGTAGACCAATCGCGATGTGGGAGTCTTTTCGATCGTTCTGGAATCCACGAGAAACACACCGATAACACTACAAGGTTATGACATTGATTTCACTAAAACTGTTATATTTCTTGGCATTACTTTTAACAGATCGCTAGACTGGATAGACCACTTTAAAAAATTATGCAAGTCAGTCAGTCAACGGATCATGCATCTGAAGAAAATAGGAGGTACTCATAAAGGCTGTACGCTTGACTCAATCTACAAATCAGACCACTCATTGAATGATTACATGCATCATGTCCAATGATCTGATGACAAACATTACATTATCAAACAATCCGAACAGATCTGAGAACAGAACCCCATCTAGCTACCCAGATTCACTTAACATTATACCCAGCCTTAAAGAAAGAATTATAAAACTAGCTAAAATATATTATCAGATAGCCAATACAAGAAAACTAGCTAAAATATATTATCAGATAGCCAATACAAGAAAAACTAGCTAAAATATATTATCAGTATCCAATACAAGAAAAACTAGGAGATGTTAATACTTCGCTACGGATATAGTAAGTATTGTTATATCAGTAGAGATATTAATACTTCCCTACGGATATAGTCAGTATTGTTCTATCAGTAGAGATGTTAATACTTCCCTACGGATATAGTCAGTATTGTTATATCAGTAGGGATGTTTGAAGGAATACTTCCCGACGGATATAGTCAGTATTGTTATATCAGTAGAGATGTTAATACTTCCCTACGGATATAGTAAGTATTGTTATATCAGTAGGGATGTTGGAGTGACTAGAAAGAAAACGATAGTTTACATGTAAATCGTGATGAGGAGGGTTGAAATCAGTGGAAAGTATGAATTGGTAGAGTGGTCAGATCACAAGCGGAAGTATTCCTTCATCACCGAACAAAGGAAACACTATGAACATTACAAACTGATACATTATTACACCGTGTACACCACTGAACAAAGGAAACACTATAAACACCACAAACTGATACATTATTACACCATATACACCACTGAACAAAGGAAACACTATAAACACCACAAACTGATATATTATTACACCGTATACATCACCGAACAAAGGAAACGCTATAAACACCACAAACTGATATATTATTACACCGTATACACCACTGAACAAAGGAAACACTATAAACACCACAAACTGATATATTATTACACCGTATACATCACTGAATAAAGAAAACGCTATAAACACCACAAACTGATACATTATTACACCGTGTACACCACTGAACAAAGGAAACACTATAAACACCACAAACTGATATATTATTACACCGTATACATCACCGAACAAAGGAAACGCTATAAACACCACAAACTGATATATTATTACACCTTAATAATGTATCAGTTTGTGGTGTTTATAGTGTTTCCTTTGTTCAGTGATGTACACGGT
>NW_013763549.1:0-2656 GCF_000517525.1 Limulus polyphemus
CTCATCTTTAGCCTTACTTGGTACAACTACTCCATCAACACCTAGGTGTAACTCTAGTTTCCGAATTAATAACCACAATACTCATCTTTAGCCTTACTTGGAACAACTACTCCATGAACACCTAAGTGTAACTCTAGTTACTGAATGTGTAACCCCATACTCATCTTTAGCGTTATTTGGTACAACAAATCCACGAACTCCTAGGATGAGCTCTAGTTACCGAATTTATAACCACCATACTCATCTTTAGCGTTATTTGGTACAACTACTCCACGAATACCTAGGTGTAACTCTAGTTACCTAATTTATAACCACCATACTCATCGTTAGCCTTACATGGTACAACTGCTCCACGAACACTTAGGTGTCACTCAAGTTACCTAATTTATAACCACTATACTCATCTTTAGTCTTACTTGGTACAACTACTCTTTGAAAACCTAGGTGTAACTCTAGTTACTGAATGTATAATCCCATACTCATCTTTTGCGTTATTTGGTACAACAACTCCACGAATACCTAGGCGTAACTATAGTTATTGAATTTATAACCACCTTACTTGTACCAAGTAAGGCTAAAGATGACCAAGTAAGGCTAAAGATGAATATGGTGGTTATAAATTCGGTAACTAGAATTAAACCTAGGTGTTCATGGAGTAGTTTTACATAATAACGCTAAAGATGATTATGGTGGTTATAAGTTCGGTAACTAGAGCTACGCCTAGGTGTTGATGGAGTAGTACAACTACTCCATGAACAACTAGGTGTAACTCTAGTTACAGAATTTATAACCACCATACACATCTTTAGCAATATATGGTACAACTACACCATGAACAACTAGGTGTAAGTTTAGTTACCGAATGTGTAACCCCACACTCATCTTTAGCGTTATTTGGTACAACAACTCCACGAACACCTAGGTGTAACTGTAGTTACCGAATTTGTTACCACCATACTCATCTTTAGCGTTATTTGGTACAACAACTACACGAACACCTAGGTGTAACTCTAGTTACCGAATTTATAACCACCATACTCATCTTTAGCCTTACTTGGTACAATTACTCCCTAAACACCTAGGTGAAACTCTAGTTACCGAATTTATAACCACCATACTCATTTTAGTTTTACTTGGTACAACAAATACTTAAAAAAACTAGGTGTAACTATAGTTACCGATTTATATCCAACATACTCACTTTAGCCTTCCTTGGTACAACTACTCCATGAACACCTAGGTGTAACTATAGTTAACAAATTTATAACCACCATACTCATTTTCAGCCTTACATGGTACAAGCACTTCATATACACCTAGGTGTAACTATAGTCACCGAATTTATAACCACCATACTCATTTTTAGCCTTACTGGGTACAACTACTCCATGAACACCTAGGTGTAACTCTAGTTTCCGAATTTATATCCACCATTCTCATCTTTAGCCTTATTTGGTACAACTACTCCATGAAACCTAGGTGTAACTCTAGTTACAAAATTCATAACCACCATACACATCTTTAGCCATACTTGGTACAACTACACCATGAACACTCAGGTGTAACTCTAGTTACATAATTTATAACCACCATACTCATCTTTAGCGTTATTTGGTACAACAACTACACGAACACCTAGGTGTAACTCTAGTTACCGAATTTATAACCACCATACTCATCTTTAGCCAGAGTTACACCTAGGTGTTTAGGGAGTAATTGTACCAAGTAAAAATTCGGTAACTGTAAGGCTAAAGTGAGTATGTTGGAAATAAATTCGGTAACTATAGTTACACCTAGTTTTTTAAGTACTAGTTGTACCAAGTAAGGCTGAAAATGAGTATGGTGGTTTTTTGGTACAACTACTCCATGAACACCTAGGTGTAACTCTAGTTTCCGAATTTATAACCATCATACTCATCTTTAGCCTTATTTGGTACAACAACTCCACGAACACTTCGGTGTAACTCTAGTTACCGAATTTATAACCACCATACTCATCTTCAGCCTTAATTGGTACAAATACTCCAAGTTACACCTTGGTTTTTAAAGTAAGGCTAAAAATGAGTATGGTGGATATATATTCGGTGACTATGTAGTTGTACCAAGTAAGGCTAAAGATGAGTATGATGGTTTAAATTCGGTAACTATAGTTACACCTCGGTGTTTATGGCGTAGTTGTACCTCCATGAAACCTAGTTGTAACTCTAATTACATAATTTTTAACCACCATACTCATCTTTAGCCTTACGTGGTACAACTACTCCATGAACACTTAGGTGTAACTCTAGTTATGGAGTAGTTGTAGCAAGTAAGGCTAAAGATGAGTATGGTGGTTATGAATTCGGCTAAAGATGAGTATGGTGGTTATAAATTCGGTAACTGAGTTACACCTAGGTGTTCAGATGAGTATGGGGTTACACATTCGGTAACTAGAGTTACAACTACGTGTTCGTGGAGTAGTTGTACCAAGTAAGGTAGCCTTACTTGGTACAACTACGCCATAAACACCGAGGTGTAACTATAGTTACCGAATTTAAACCATCATACTCATATTTAGCCATACTTGTTACAACGACTCCATGAACAACTAAATGTAACTCTAATTACAGAATTTATAACCACCATACTCATCTTCAGCCTTACTTGGTACAAATAC
>NW_013763550.1:0-874 GCF_000517525.1 Limulus polyphemus
TTTGTGTAAAATTTCTCCATTAATCGCTTTGATTGGACAGGAGAAAAATAATTTTTCCAATCTACAACAGCTCCTTTTCGTATTAATTCGAAGTTATGAGGCATTTTCAAATCTTTTATTTTAAAATACTCCATAACATATTTCAACCCATCTGGAACCTCTGTTCCATTCAAATTAGTTTCATCTATATTGGAATAAAATAACTTCATATCTTCATTAAAGCGTTTCATAAATTTTATGCTTGTGTGATCGAGAATCTTCATCATAATTTCATCATCGGACTCCAATGTATCTCCATACTGTGGACCTAGAAACTTGGCCAATTTGAGAACAGCAGCTTTGGTGTCCTCCTTCATTTCTTCGTATGTTATAAAGCAGACGTTGGGATCATTTCTGTGTTCGTACCCGGAAAGAAGATGATCAAAGTAATCTCCCCATTCGGTTTCGCCATTGATGAAGACCTCGAAAAAGTCGTCGAAGCTTCCATCTTGAAAATGATATTCTGGAAACATTTTGGTGTGATGATAGAAGGACACACAACAGTCTCTAGGATTTCTAGCTACGTAGATGTATTTGGCATTAGGTGAATAGGGGCACATATGAAACGGCAGGTGTGTTTTAATGGCTCCAGGATGAATCATATTTTCTACAAAATTTGGCCCCACTATTTCTATGAAAGGACTGCGTTTTTGAACATCTTCGAAACTTTTAAATGTTTCTCCCTTGTTTAGAATATTATGTACAATATGTTGGGTCCAAGTAGTTCCACATTTTGGAAAGGTCACGACAAATATGTCATCATCACGAGGTTTATATTGGATAGCACCTCGTACACAATCCGGCGAAAATGTTATGTTTATGGTAAAACCGTCTA
>NW_013763551.1:0-1753 GCF_000517525.1 Limulus polyphemus
ACGTTGTACATTTGCTGTTGTATTAAAGTTTTTCTTCATTGCCCATTCAAGCCGTCTCCAGCCATTATTAGTCTCAAAGTTGGTTCCTCGTCATCGAAAAAGTAACTTGTACGTAGCCTTGTAAAAGTGAAATACGGTTTTAAAGGGGTAGAAAAATACGTTACGACCCTGAAATAAATCATCATCACGAGATCTGTATGTTGCGTGTAATAATATGAGAACGCACGATGATTGGGTCAAGAAATTTTAATTATACCATCTAACAAACTGGACTGTTATGGTGTTAATGTCTTGATAAATCGTTTCGATCCCTACCGTGTTTGTTGTATCCCTGCCGGCTTGATGAGCTCTGGTGTTGAGCGAAACGCGTCACCGGTAATAGTTATGGCGGACATATTGTGGCTGAAATAATATTATACACACTTCTTCTTGGAAACACTAAGAAACTGAATGTTCAATTAAAGAAGCAACAATGTAAAACAAACAAACATCAACTGTGGTTACGTCACAGCTCAAAATTAGACGTCATGACTCGCGATTAGGGTATGATAATCAACTACGTATTTGTACACAAAAGAAGAAAAGTGATAATACTTTATCATAAAAGTAGGTGGTACACGTAAAAACACTGGATCTACACACACAGAGAGAGAGACAGAGAGAAAGAGAAGAAAAAGATGCGTCAGAAGTCAGGAATCAAATATAATATATATCACTAACAAAATACAAACACAGTCTGCCCTAATAGCTGACTATATTATTCATTATTGATTTCTGATTTTTGACCCGCTCTGTAGTATCACTGTACACCATCTTATATGTGACAGTTTAATAACTGTTCCAACGTATTCTTTCGACTACTTATTATTCTGGAGTTTGTATTAGAATATACCGACTGTCGTACGTAACTGATTAAAGTTAGGCCTCATTAAATGTTCACAGAAAGTTTCCTAAAGTCATACAAATTTTGACTAAAAAAAAAAAGGAGGTAAAACTTTTACAATATACAATACTGACAATGTATTATTTGTAGTTCGTTTCTAACAATATTTTTATTTTAAACGAAACACTGTTTATAGAAAAAAAAAGCTGAACGACCTTTTTTTAGCGTAATCATTTTTCGATTAAATATTGGTGTACGCGACTAATACATTCGTAATCACAAACAGCATGCATAGGATGCCCGAAAAGTCTGGAACGCTGTACATATATATATTTAATACATTTTTTACATCTCTGAAAGATAATTGAACCAGTACATAAAAAAAGCTTAGCTTACATAATTTTTTGTTGATGTTCTCGGTTTATATCAGAATTTTACAGAAGCATGCGAGTTTTTGAATTATTTAATGTAGTTCAATATGTAGACACAAGATTGTGTAGATGTCTCTGTCCGTCCTAGATATTACATTTCAGTTTCGAATACATTTAAAATGTATTGTTTTTTCTTTAAATAGGTTAACTGTATTAAAATATCTCTATGTAGAAAATGTTAGCTATTTTATCACGAACAACACAAGTCTCTAAAATAACGGACATTAAGAGTAGGGTCACAAACACTAAGCCTTTTAAACCGATAAACATCTTAGGCCAAGGTCAAATAAGTGTGTACCATTTACAAAGAAAGAAAGAAAACACTTTTAAACCATTAAACATCCGAGGCCAAGGTCAAATAAGTGTGTACCATTTACAAAGAAAGAAAGAACACTTTAAACCGAATAAAACATTCTGAGGCCAAGGTCAAATAAGTGTG
>NW_013763552.1:0-3042 GCF_000517525.1 Limulus polyphemus
AAGAAGTGGTCTCGGTCAGTGCCAGTTTTGCAGCATATCAAACTGGGGTCAACTTAATTGTAGATGGTAACACTATTTTTTGGTCTATTTTTCAGATTTACATTGTTTCACACATAAGATAAGATACATCTTGTATATATCAAATGGGATGTCACCACACTATTGATATGCCACAAGTCTTATTTAAAAAGTACTAATTTTAAAGCCTAGTTCTGGACTTTATAAAAGCAAAAAAATATTATTTATTAATAACTGTATATGAAATTTAGGTTACAGATGTAAACCTGTTTTCTTATACATTTTGTAATTTCCTTGCCCATCCAACTTGTTTATTCTTATTGTATAAACTACATAACTGCTTACAACGATTAGTTTGTATTTCTTGTTAATTCAGATATATTACCATCAACTATAAATAATAGGCTTCTAAAGTAATATCTTCTACTTAAAGACACATGACAACTTCATTCTAATGGATTTCTAGGCCACAGAAGAATATATACAGACTAAATACTAATGTATCAAAATACTGCATGTAAAATGATTTCATCAATGGTTTGATAAAGTGTATTTTCAATATAAAAGTTACAATAAGTTCAATGACATTTTTAAAGCGAAACACTTGCCAGATTATTAATGAATATTAAAATTGTGTTTTGGCCAGCAGCCCTTCATCTGGTTTCCAGTGAGGAGAAGATTCTGGAAACATGGCAAAGAGCTATTGCCCAAAATGTTGTTTTTATATTCATTACTAAACATATTTAAATTTGGCAAGTGTTTCACCTTCTTTCTTTTCTTACACATTTGTTACAATAAGAATATTCACACACTGTAACTACTAAAATGTTGAGAGACTTTTAAATACAAACAGTATTGTTCACAACAATATATATAGTTGATATTTGAATATTCATTCTCCACAAACTTAAATGATTATACACTACTGGACTTCACAAAATAAAACTTAGTTTATTTTAGTTTTCTTTAATTTTCTCAACATTTGATCATTACAGCTTCATCAGGAAATTAATGTTTACAAAGTCAAGTTACATATATATTCTTTAATATTATGTATGTACATTTTTTTAGAAAACTTTCAGGGTAATATACTTAAAAATGAAAAATTCAGATACTGTCAGAATTAATGTCTGGGTTTTTCTATTATAAATGAGTCTTTGTATTTCTATTCTGAGAAAGATGAATTGTGTGTTGAGAATTTCATATGGAAATAATATCTTTTATTTAGTATTCCATGGATTTTATGTAATGTTATGCTACAGCGCTTAAAACGATATCACATTGGTGGATAGTTTTTTGCATGTTCTGAAATCTAGTTTTTATTTACTATCTTTCATGTACATTTTGCCACATTCTTTACATTATATTTGTACAATGTCTTAAGTGAGATAGTTCTTTGAAACCTTGTAAAACAGATAAAGATTTCTTACATTTTATAATGATGTTAAAGGCAGATTTAATAAATAAAAACATTAGAAATTGTGCTAAAAAAGTTTAATGTCAACTCATTATTTTTAATGTTCAAGAAAAGAAAAAAATGAGTTAAAAGTCAAAAACACAACTCGTACATCGACACAAAACAAGCTTGTTTTGTAGATGATTCTCTTCATCGGTAAAAACTTGACTAAATGACTACACAAAACTGTTAAGAAGTTTGGCCTTCTGAAAAAGATTATTGAACATTCTGGATAACACTTTCAAAAATACACGTATGTTAAATTTAAAATCAATACAGCGTCACTAAACCAAAATTGTACCAATATTTGAGTTCTTAGGGTGATGTGACTTACAGTTATAAGACACTGAACTAACTATAGGTTGACAGGAGTTTGGTATTTTCTTTAGTGTGTCCATGAAAGGTAATGGTTTTGTGAACACTTACAGGTGAATGTAATGTTGACTGATGAGGAAAGGATGAAAGCAGAGTAAGTTCATATATAGTAGAAACCTGTCATAAAAGTATTGTTGAACATAACATTATTGGAAATAATATAATACCTTGTATTTAGGTATACCATATCTCAAGACAATCTTGAATGTTTTTTTCACATTCAGTAAACACTAATGATTTTATATAATGCTTAAATGTGAAAGCCCCTTCTCTTAACAAAAACACAATTCTCTTTAAGCTCTCATGTATTATCTACTCTGTACATTCTTTAACTGAAGGAATAAAGGTAATTTTAGGTCAATTTAAATAACTTTCACAGTTTATCCTTAACTGCATAAAATGCTGTCAAATAATTATTTAGTTTTAACTCAAACATCTATTATCATAGATAGAGTAGTATGGGAAAAAAACAACAAGAGTTGATGCCTTTTTTTTTCTTTGTCCACTATTTTAAAGCGAAAGCATTGTTATCCTGGTATGAAAAAACTTGGATGTCTCCTGAAATGTGGTACTTTGTTTCATAAGTGACAGCTTTGGAATTTGGCATCATGAATATACTCTGGATGATGTCAAGGAACCCACTTGAAGTCAATATTTAATAGAGGCACCTGATATAGGTATTCAAAACACAAAAGAAGTAACAATGTTTGACCTCCACAGGTCATCATCAAGTTGAAAAGTTATTTGTTTTATGTTTTAAATAAAAGTTTTTAATACCTATATCAGCCACCATTTATCATTGTTCTATGTAAATGTACAACTGTGTTCAAGTAATGTATCTATTCTTTTGTAGGCTTAATTAAAGAAACAGCTGATAGTTCGGCTTTGCTAAAACACAGTGATGAAACATTGAGAAAATTAAACTCAGCTAAAATAGTTTTATTTTCTAAAACATAGTTTTTAAATATACGTAATAGTCTTTACAATAAATATGCCCTACAGTAAGGTTCATAATAGTCTTTATAATAATTATACTCTGCAGTACTGTTATCGGGCTAAAGAAAATAGTATTTACAAACAGTTCTGTTCACAATAGTCTATAGATAGTAGTAGTTGTAGTCTTTATAATAAATACATATTCTGCAGTACTGTTATCAGGCTAAATAAAGTAGTTTTTACAAACAGTACTGTTC
>NW_013763553.1:0-930 GCF_000517525.1 Limulus polyphemus
GGAAGGAAGCTAGTCATCACCACCCGCCGCCAACTCTTGGGCTACTATTTCCCAACGAATAGTAGAATTGACCGTCACATTATAACGCCCCTACGGCTGAAAGGGCGGGCATGTTTGGTGTGACGGGGATTCGAACCCGCGACCCTCAGATTGCGAGTCGAGCGCCCTAACCACCTGGCCATGGCGTAGCTTTGTACTTAACTGAAAGAACAAAACAACAACAAGAAACTGTAAAAAAGGCTTGTTTTCTCTTTAACATTATCTTTGTAACATTCTTTTCTGAAAAATATAAACATATACGTTCACTGTAACTGTGATCTATCGACAAGTAAAAAACTCAGAATAGGTTTTTATACTTTCGAGTATTCTATGTATGGAAAAGAGGAATTTTGTGACTGCTGTGTTAAATAATTAAATAGTAGCGTGCTTAGGAAAGTTAGGGATTTAATTAAAGATGTATAAGTGCCGGTAAACACGTGGTTTGATGAATTTTTGTTTACCATGTTAAAATTACCAAAGTTCATAATACAAATGGACGAATTATGGTGGAGCTCGAGCCGTTGCTTTTTCTTTTATAGTGATTAACATCTACTACAATTCGAGTCAAACATCTATTTATTGAAGTCCAAAACCAACTTATAGGTGTATAGTGGGACCAAAATGTGAATATCAATAAACATTTTTCAAATGTGCTAATGTACAGGACATCACACCATTAGTTGAAAAACTCAAAACCTGAAAATTTCAAATGTGCTAATGTACAGGACATCGCACCATTAGCTGAAAAACTCAAAACCTGAAAATTTCAAATGTGCTAATGTACAGGACATCACACCATTAGCTGAAAAACTCAAAACCTGAAAATTTCAAATGTGGCTAATGTACAGGACATCGCACCATTAGTCGAAAAACTCAAAACCTGAAAATTTC
>NW_013763554.1:0-873 GCF_000517525.1 Limulus polyphemus
TTATTGACAGTACCCAGTATCGTTAAATCTTGTGTCTTCTTATTGACAGTATACAGAATGTTAAATCATGTGTTTTCTTATTGATAGTGCACAGTATTGTTAAATATTGTGTCTTCTATTGACAGTTTAAAGTATTGTTAAAGCATGTGTTTCTTACTAATAGTACTCATAATCGTTAAATCTTGTGTCCTTTTATTGATAGTACAAAGTATTGTTAAATCTTATGTCTTCTAATTGACAGTACACATATTGTTAAATCTTGCGTCTTCTTATGGAGAGTACACAGTATATTTAAATCTTGTTTCTTCTTATTGACGGTACACATTAGCATTAAATCTTGGGTCTTCTTTTTGACAGTACACAGTATTTTTAAATCATGTGTGTTCTTATTGATAGTACAAAGTTTCGATAAACCCTGTGGCTTGTTAGTGAAAGTAAACAATATCGTTAAATCTTGTGTCTTCTTATTGACAGTACACAGTATCGTTAAATCTTGTGTCCTATTATTGATGGTACACAGTATTGTTAAATCTAGGGTCTTCTTATTGACAGTACACAGTGTTTTTAAATTTTGTGTTTTCTTATTGACAGTACACAGTACCGTTAAATCTTGGGTATTCTTTTTGACAGTAAACAGTACTGTTAAGTCATGTGTGTTCTTATTGATAGTACACAGCATCGTTAAATCTTGTGTCCTCTTATTGACAGTACAGAATATCTTTAAATCTTGTGTCTTCTTATTGACAGTATATAGTATTGTTAAATCTTGTGTCATCTTATTGACAGAACACAGTATTGCTAAATCTTGTTTCTTCTTATTGACAGTACATGGTATTTTTAAATCTTGTGTCTTCTTATTGACAGTACACAGCA
>NW_013763555.1:0-866 GCF_000517525.1 Limulus polyphemus
GTAGGCCTTGTGTGTACCATACTTTCCAAATCCTGTGCCAGCTCTTGCAGGCTCTCCCCTTTAGCACGGACTCTAGTCCTAAATCTAGCCCTGTAGACTTCAGACTGATTTTGAGTTCCATACCTGAGTTCTACAGCAACTACCAGTGCTCTATAGTTGTGCATGTCGTTTGCTGACAACTGTCCAAGTATTTCCAGTAGTATTCCCTTCAGGCTCGTTGCCAGGTACACTGCTTTCTGCTCCTCTGTCCATCCATTCATTTCTGCCAGTAGCTCAAATTATGCTCTATATGCTTCCCATCGAATTCCTGTGGCTTCCTTCGTACTAGATCACCCCTATTGCTGACACTCATGTCTGGACTTCTGGCAGGACTGAAGATGTCTGCATTAGTGTTTAGCTGCAGGGTCTGGAAGGGGCTTCCTGTAGTCTGGGGCTGATTAGGACCATGGCTAATATATCCTTTTTGTGTAAAAGACAGTAAATCGTCCTTTAATGTATTTAATTCACTTATTTTTACTCATATTTTTCATTTCTGTATGCTGACTTTCTCTCAACTGCTGTAGTCTCTCCTCTTGTTCATTTTCTTCCTCCTCCAACCACTGCTGTAGTCTCTCTTCTTGTTTCTTTTCGCGTTCTTCTTGTTTCTTTTCTTTTTCCTCCAATTGCTGTAATCTCTATTCTTGTTTCTTTTCAAATCTGCTAAGCTGTAGTTTGATTTGCCACTTCTCGTTTCCATCTTCCTTTTTTTTCTGTCTCACTCTCTGACACCAATTTGTTAAGTATCTGGTCGTTTGTTAATTTCCGGTATAAATTCTTTCCGAGGAACTTCAGCGATACAAGTCCTTTCTTAATTAAAACTAGTTTAT
>NW_013763556.1:0-2492 GCF_000517525.1 Limulus polyphemus
AGTACCGAAGGCACGAGGTCTCAACATGGTTGTCGAAAGAATATCGTAACTACAACATGTTATTAAGTGTGTAGATGTACTTATAACTGCCGGACAATCTCAAACATCACATTTTCTGGTTCTACGTGATGAAACTGGTTTAAAGTTTCTTGTTCTACACGTAAAAATCGTGATATACAAAACACAATACATAGTTACTTGCTTAAAATGTATAAGGCTTAAAATCAATACGTATAGAAGGTGAGGTTTATTTATTTTGAAGTTAAACACAAAGCTAATCAATGGGTTATGTTCACCACGGGTATCGAAACCAGGTTTCTAGCGTTGCAAGTCCACTGGGGGGCTAGAAGGTGATACACATTCTCTGGTTCTATAAAACGTGATTATGTCTCTGGTGACTCTGATGTTTGTTCTTTATAACGTTTTTATTCACTGTTTGAGTATTGACGTGTGAAATGTGGAAAAGTGGTCAAATATCTAATCGAAGAATTGTACCACGAAATGTTTTGATTTTTACCAACACGAAACGCCCCCCCCCCCCTCTTCAGTGGCACAGCGGTATGTCTGCGGAGTTACAACGCTAGAAACCAGGTTTCGATACCCGTGTTGGGAAAAGCCCAGATAGCCCATTGTGTAGCTTTGTGCTTTACTTCAAACAAACCAGCACGAAACATAGTCATTATTCTGAATACATTTCCATTAAAAAAATGAAACCCTATAATCAGTGATAAATACACAAAAATGTGTTTCTGGAAATAAAAAACTGAAGTTGAAATCGAAGCCAGTCGTCACGCGATGACAACAACATTGTGCTATCATGTACCATACAAGTTGCATTATAAAGTTTGACTAAGCAAGAAACAAGTAAGGTGATTCTGAATTGAAAAGTCAACATGCAAGTTGAAGCTTCGTACTGTCAGTTTCGGTTTGTGTTTTAGTGGAACTTCCCGAAGAAGTTGTAAAGCGAAACGTTGACTGTCCAATTAAAGATAAATAATAACGTTTTTTTATTAGGTCGAATATTTCTAGTATTAAAATGTATTTTATACATCAATATGCAATACAGAAAATAAATAAGAAATTAATTTTTGTTTATTCAGTTGCATACAACTTAATCTTATGTTTACGATTCACATACATTAAAATATTATTAATATTTAGAATTCCTCATATCAGCTTAAGTTGGAGTATTATGATAGGAATGAAATCAAATTAAAGAATTCAACCACTTCAAACCACATAACACTGAACGTATTGATAATTGTAAAGATTGCGGAATCATGCATAGCTGGCTTCTCGATCACATTCTCGGATCTTCAGCAGCTCTTCCACACAGTCCAACGTCATTAGATGGACGCCGACGGACGCAGCGAACTTTATGTGCGTTCGAAATTTCACAGGATGAAAGTATTTCACACAAACAACACTTAACATTGTACTATATACAATTTCTATGGGCTTTCTCGACATATTTAGTATTAAAATACGCATGCGCAGTTCGTTCAAATCCATATGCTTATCACTTTGTGAACAGACGTTTCTGCATATACAGCTAATATTGCCTTCATTACAGCTTTACATTTACTTAACTTTATAACAATTGTGTGGAAGTAACACGTATATAAAAGATAGTAAATATGGAAGTTTCGGCGGAAATATTTATCCTCTACAAAATATTCAAGTTTTCCTCTTATGGTGAGTAAAAAAAATCTTTAGAGTATTTAAACAACACGAATTCTTTGTTTGTTTTTTTTAGACTTCGCTCAAAGTAGCACGAGAGGTGAATAGTTCCATAATGTGCTATTAGTTGGCAATTATTTCCAAGTTGTGTAACTAGGGGTCGGATTCTTTTATAGTGTGCTAATATGGAAAATATAGTTCTAAAGTGTGTCTCTAGGGGTGAGCGATGAAATCAATATTAGATGTAGCCAATTGTGTCGTGCAGATGTTTTGTTATGTGGTTCACAAACGAACCACCAGAAGGGGTTGTTGATCCTATCTCAATCTGAATGTTAAATTGTGTCTTGTTATACACAGCAAAATAAAATAACTATATCGTTCTCTGTAGTTCTTATAACGATATTAGTTCCTGAATTATCGTTATGGTCAATTTGCTACTTTATAGTTTCACATCACTATAGTTTTATTTAATAATAGGCAGAGGGTTAATATGTACAAAACTAATATTTTCCGAATTACAGTTAGAATATTTTAATATGATGACTTCTCCGGTCAATACTTCAATGACCCTTCGTATTTTTAAAAACATTTGAAACGTTTTGATTAACTCGCGAAGAAAGTTTATGTATATCAAATAGACTGTATTATAAAACCACATTGTTTTATGAATTTTATTTGTATGGTATCTTTTGTACTTAAAATGATTTTCTATAAATAATCATAAAATGGTAAATTTGCTATTTTAAATAGTTACCATAATATTAAAATGATTGGTTTAACAATAAGTCATTCATCTGTTATATTTAATTGTA
>NW_013763557.1:0-869 GCF_000517525.1 Limulus polyphemus
CCTTGTGTGCCATGCTTTCAACTCTTGTGCCAGCTCTTGCAGGCTCTCCCCTTTAGCACAGATTCTCGTCCTAAACCCAGCCCTGTAGACTTCTGACTGATTCTGGGTTCTGTACCTGAGTTCCAGAGCCTTTACCAGTGCTCTATAGTTGTGTCTGTCGGCTGCTGTCAACTGTCCAAGTATTTCTAGTGGTTGTCCCTTCAAGCTCGTTGCCAGATATACAGCTTTATGCTCCTCTGTCCATCCATTCATCTCTGCCAGTAGCTCAAATTGTGCTCTATATGTTTCCCACGGTGCCTTCCCATCGAATTCCTGTGGCTTCCTTCGCACTGGATCACTCCTATTACTGACATTCATATCTGGGATGTGACTTCTAACGGGACTGAATACGTCTGCATTAGGGTTTAGCTGCGGGGTCTGGAAGGGGCTTGCCATTGTCTGGGGCTGATTAAGTCAATGGTCAATGTATCCTCCTTGTGTAAAAGACAATAGATCATCCTTTAACGTATCTAATTTGCTTTTAAATTTACTAATGTTTTCCATTTGTACTTCTTGTTTCCTTTCTTGTTCCAGTTGCCACTGCTGTAGTCTCTCTTCTTGTTTATGTTCTTTCTCCTCCAACAATGCTGTAATTTATCTTCTTGTTTATTTTGCTGTTCGAGCTGCCACTGTTGCAGGTTTTCTTGCCACTGCTGTAATTTCTCTTCTTGTTTCTTTTCTTTTTCCTGTAACAACTGTTGTAATTTCTCTTCTCGTTCTTCTTGTTTCTTTTGCTGTTCTTGTATTGCTGCCATTAAGTCTGCTAGGCTGTAGTTTGATTTGCCGCTTCTCGTTTCCATTTTTTTTATTATCCCACTCTCTGACACCAG
>NW_013763558.1:0-872 GCF_000517525.1 Limulus polyphemus
TTTTAGATTGTGGGATTTTCGCCCACTCTTGCTTCAAAACTTGGAGTAGATCGCTCTTCGGAGTTGGTTTTTTTGGTTGTTTCTTGACTTGCTGGTTGAGTATGGCCCAGAGGTTTTCGATGGGGTTCATGTCAGGAGATTGGCTCGGCCAGGGCAACTTCTGGATACCATTTTCTTCCTGCCACTTTCGGGTGTTTCTAGCAGTGTGACACGGTGCTCCATCTTCCTGAAACAACGTTGTGTTCTTGTCCACGAAACCCGAGGAATAAAGTGGCAAGAGTCCTTCCTCCAATATTTCGATATATTTCGCAAAATTTATGTTGCCAACGCACTCCACTAAGCTCAATCTCCCAGCAACCCAAACAGCTCCCCAAACCATCACGCTGAAACCACCATGCTTCACAGTTGGCTGCAATCTGTTGAGCCAAAACTCTTGCTGAGGCATTCTCCAGACCCATATCCTTCCACAATCCAAAAATTGAGCGAATCTTGATTCGTCTGAGAACAATACAGTCTTCTAAAAGTCCAGAGGCTTGGTCATCATATCACTTGCCCACTTCTTTCGTCTGACTATGTTGGCAGGTCTTAATAAGGGCTTCCGTCTAGCTGCTCTGCAACGATAACCCAATCTGTGGAGAATCCGTTCAACAGATTTCGGGCTCATCCCACCAACTTTGGCCACTTCTGCTGTCGTTAATCTGGGATCCATTTCGATGCTCCTCTTGACAGCCCTTTTTTCCTCTCCGCTGCTCAGTTATTTCCTTGCCGTGTTTCCTGAACTGCACGATGATTCTGTTGACTGTCGAAAGTGGGATTCCCAAATTCTGCGAAATTTGCTGCTGACTTATTCCACCATTTGCTTAACCAACTAT
>NW_013763559.1:0-1195 GCF_000517525.1 Limulus polyphemus
AGTGACTTTTTCAGGTGATGCATCTTCAGCAGCGTCATTTATTCCGTTGTTCACTTCCTTCCAACTGAAATGTTCTGGACTGTGATAATTCCAAAGCCTGTTGGCATTCACCACCTTTGGCTTACCTTACTGACCACATTTGACTCGGAAAGTCACGTCTGAGAGACGACCCACTATGTCATATGGGCCTTCCCATGGAGAAGACAACTTAGGAGACTTCCCTTTGGTCTTCCTGGGATTATACAACCACACCTTTTCTCCTGATACAAAGCTGACTTCAATAGATCTCTTATCATAACATAGCTTCATGGAATCAGCAGACGTTTCAAGTTTGAAACCACTTGATGATGAATATCATCCATCCTTTGAGATAACACATTTTAGGCAAATCTTTGTAAGGTAGGCGTCCTGTTATCAGGTTTACTGGCAACCGAAGTTCTCGACCAAACATCAGCTTTGCTGGAGTGTATCCAGTGGCTTCATGCTCTGCTGTTCTATAGGCCATCAGTGGAGAGAGTAAGACATCCCAGTCATCTTGGTGGCTATTAAAAACTTTGCCAATTCCCGTCCCAGTGTTCAATTGTACTTTTCTACCATCCCACCAGACTGTGGGTGAAGTGGCGTTATCCTGGTCTTTCGTATGCCAAACAACTTGCAGAATTCATGGAATACAGCTGATTCAAAGTTACGGCCTTGATCCGAATGCAGTTTGTATGTCATACCAAACCTGAAATAGAAATCACTAATAGCTGAAGCTATAGTTGTAGCTTCCTGATTTGGTATTGCACATGCCTCAGGCCACTTGGTGAAATAATCCATCACCACATAAATGTACTTGTTTCCAGCACGAGTTTGGGGCAATGGACCAGCAATGTCAATGGCTACTCTTTCCATTGGTGCACCAACTTGATATAACTTCATTGAAGCACGTCCCTTATGCTTGGGTCCCCATTAGCACAACATGTACTGCAGGTCCTGCACCATTCTTCCATATCTTGCCTCATATCTATCCACTAAAATCTCTTCCGTAGGTGACTCAATGTCTTCTTAACTCCAAAATGTCCTCCTGTTAAACTACCGTGGGATTGACGCAACACAACTTCCCGTAACTTTCTCGGTATAACTGTTTGCCAGGTCGTCACTTTCCCATCTTCAGACAAGAATACCATCGTCAAGCTTCAACTGGTCCCATTGT
>NW_013763560.1:0-1366 GCF_000517525.1 Limulus polyphemus
ATATCTGTGTTATAACATATATGTTCACTAGCAATACATATGTGTTATAACATATAAGTTAACTTGTACAACATCTTTGTTATAACATATATATATTCACTAGTAATTCATCTCTTTTATAACATGTATGTTCACTAGTACTACATCTGTGTTGTAACATATATATTCACTAGTACTAGTTCTGTGTTATAACAGATATACTTACTAGTACTACATCTGTGTTATAACTTATATATTCACTAGTACTACATCTGTGTTATAACATATAAGTTCACTAGTACTACATCTTTGTTATAACATACATAACAACTATTACTACATCTGTGTTATAACATATATGTTCACTAGTATTACATCTTTGTTATAACATATATGTTCACTAGTACTACATCTGTGTTATAGCATATAAGTTCACTAGTACTACATCTGTGTTGTAACATATATATTCACTAGTACTAGTTCTGTGTTATAACAGATATACTTACTAGTACTACATCTGTGTTATAACTTATATATTCACTAGTACTACATCTGTGTTATAACATATATGTTCACTAGTATTACATCTTTGTTATAACATATATGTTCACTAGTACTACATCTGTGTTATAGCATATAAGTTCACTAGTACTACATCTGTGTTATGATATATATTCACTAGTACTACTTCTGTGTTATAACATATATATTCACTAGTACTACATCTGTATTATAACATATAAGTTCACTAGTACTACATCTGTGTTATAACATACATAACAACAATTACTACATCTGTGTTATAATATATAAGCTCACTAGTACTACATCCGTGTTATAACATATATATTAACTAGTACTACATCTGTGTTATAATATATACATTCACTAGTACTACATCTTTTTTATAACAATATGTTATAACACAGATGTAGTACTAGTTAACATATATGTTATAAAGCAGATGTAGTACTAGTGAATATATATATTCACTAGTACTACATCTGCTTTATAACATATATGTTCACTAGTACTACATCTGTGTTATAACAGATATACTCACTAGAACTAAATCTGTGTTATAACATATATTTTCACTTGTACTACATCTGTGTTATAACATATAAGTTCTCTAGTACTACATCTGTTTTATAACATATATATATTCACTAGTAATTCATCTCTTTTATAACATATATGTTCAATAGTACTACATCTGTGTTGTAACATATATATTCGCTAGTACTACATCTGTGTTATAACATATATATTCACTAGTACTATATCTGTGTTATAACATATAAGTTCACTAGTACTACATCTGTGTTATAACATACATAACAACTATTACTACATCTGTGTTATAACATACATAACAACTGTTACT
>NW_013763561.1:0-869 GCF_000517525.1 Limulus polyphemus
GTGCTGCAGATGTCAGTGAGTTTCAGCAATGCTTCAACCTGCATAACGTGAAGCTACAAGGTGAAACTGGGTCAGCCAATAGCAATGCAGCTGCACGGTTTAAGCCTTGGTTCCTTGAATTCATTAAGGAAAATGAATATGCCCCAAACAGGTTCTAATACAGATGAGACAGGACTCTTTTATAAGAAGATGGACAACAAGACATACATTACCAAGGAGCAGAAGATAGCATCTTGGTTTAAGGCCTTTAAGGATAGGCTCACTTTCCTTTTTTGCGGATATCGTGAAACTCGCTAATGATATCGGAGGTGAGGGGTTTGTGAACATGAGGGATGAGGAGGTGGTTGAGCTGCTGGAATTCCATTACCAAGAGCAAAAGAATGAAGAACTTGAAGCGTTGATAGCCTCCAGTGACAGTGATGAGGAAATTGAAGAGACAGAACCTGCTAAACCCATCCTCACAGCAAAGGCTGTATTCGATTTCCTATGCAAGGTAGATGAGCTCACAGAAATGGCTGTAGACATGGATCACATAATGGTGAGAAGCATTAAGTTTAAATGAGGGTTTAATGACATTCTAGCATCCTACAGAGAAATCTTGAAAGATTTGCAGAGGAAAGCCAAACAGCTAAAAATTACTGACTTTGTGAAGCCCAAATTAGCCAATGTAACGCCTTCCCATCAACTTCTACATCTGCTTCATTGGAGTTTGAGGCAGAATTTTTTGATGATCCATTGGCCTTAAACTGACCTTTCAGCCTCCAAATCTATTATCATCATCATTGCTAGTATTCCTCTCATCAACAAATGGTCTTCGTCTTCATTATTCATAGGTGAGTGTTACAATAAAACGCAGTACTGTATTATTG
>NW_013763562.1:0-869 GCF_000517525.1 Limulus polyphemus
GGCCAGCAGAGAGAAAAAGTCCCTTCCATGTCAAACCGAGGTACCAATAGATAGTGATTGTAAGAAGAAAGGTTGATGCCAATCCCCAGTCTTTTTGGGGACAACAAAGAGACAAGAATAAAACACATGAGAAGGGCAAAGGACCCTTTTGTTGGGTCTCTTATCCAAAAGATCCAACACCATAGCCTCAAGATGCAGCAGACAATAAGGATCAGGAGGAGGAGAATAAGACAGAGAAGGAAGAGACAAAAAGTGAAAAGAAAGGCCATGTGTAAGAACTTTAATGGCCATGATCAACTACAAATGAGGTCCAGAGGTTTGTAAAAAGAAACATACATGCCCCTATGGAGACTGAGCAGACTGTGTACAAAGATGGTTAGTCACCATAATGATGTGTGATAGCCAACTCGACAGGAGGTGGGATAGCAAGATGTAGAGATGAGAAATAAGGAAAGAAAGAAAAAAATGGGAGTTCACAGGGTTGAAAAATTGGAGTGAATTCACAAGGTTGAGAGAAAAAAAACACAAGGAAGAAAGGGAGAACTGGTTTTGGGCAGTCTTAGCTCTAGTCTTCAATGTGTTAGGAACACCTGCATAGAATTCATGGTGAAGAAAAAGAGTGAGACAGAGGCCATGCAGGTAAGACAAACACCAGAGAAGAGCATCATGTCCCAGGAAGAACCAACAACAGAGGAACCTATTAAAAAGAGACAGAGATGACAAAACCCTGGCCTTAGTACTGAAAGATACCAACAATAGATTTCCAGAAAAACTCAGAACCACAGATCAGGGCTTCGGAGAGATGATGAGGGAATAGGTAATGAAAGTGATGGATATGAAAAAAAAAATGCAAAGATGAGAAAACTAAG
>NW_013763563.1:0-869 GCF_000517525.1 Limulus polyphemus
GATTACACAGGCCTGCGAATTTAAACTTCATAAAAATTGTTTTGGTTTGAATAACGGATTTTTCATAATTCAGCTACATAGATTTCGAAAATAATATTCTTCTTTTTTTTTATATCACATAAGAATTTTTCACAAATCGGAAAGAAAAAACTCTTACTTAGATCAAATTATTATTTCGTTTACCACAAGGAACATTTTTTATTACTATGTCTGTTAACAAAAATACAAACAAGCTGAAGAAAAGGGAAGAGCATTGATATCAAACGAATATGAATATTTATTCATCCTGACTTTTTTCGTGAAATCTACGTCTTTTAGTCTCAAAACTATGTGTTATGCTCTTCCTTTTATGTATTGCGTTATGACGTTTTGTGGAAAATCTGTACGTGGTGAAGAAAAATGGATACCGTTTGCGGATTCAGCGTACAGGAATTACTGTAGAACATGTGAAAATTTCAAGACAATAAAAAACATCACAAGCCTGTGTTATTAATTTATTAATTAAAATTCCTACTTATAGTAAAATTTCAAGATAATAAAATCATCGCAGGCCTGTGTTATTGATTTGTGAATTAAAATGCTTATCCAAAGTTTAGCCTTTTACTTGTTGATTGTAATACAGTACTTTATTTATTACTTCCTCGTAGGCTTAACTGCTTGTGGTTAATATTTTCATTGTCTTTGTTTTAAATAACCATAGATTTTTGTTGCGGTGAAGGATTTGATCTTCTAAAGAAAAACTCTTCAACAGCAGGAGGATTGTCTTGCAATATAAAATTCACACAGAGTCGTATATTTTAGCCGCGGCAAAGCGGCTTATAGAATGGCTCTGAGTTTTTTCTCAAGTACAAACTTTAAACTCATAGCTC
>NW_013763564.1:0-870 GCF_000517525.1 Limulus polyphemus
GTTACCCGTAGTTGATAAGTTAGAACTATCTGTAGTTGATAAGTTAGAACTACCCGTAGTTGATAAGTTAGAACTATCTGTAATTGATAAGTTAGAACAACCCGAAGTTGATAAGTTAGAACTACCCGTAGTTGATAAGTTAGAACTATCCGTAGTTGATAAGTTAGAACTTTCCGTAGTTGATAATTTAGAACTTCTGCGGACTTACAACGCTAGAATCCGGGTTTCGATACCTGTGGTGGGCAGAGCACATATAGCCCATTGTGTAGCTTTGTGCTGAATTACAAACAAATGAACAAACGAAGCTAGAACTACCCGTAGTTGATAAGTTAGAACTATCCGTAGTTGATGAGCTAGAGTTACCCGTAGTTGATAAGTTAGAACTATCTGTAGTTGATAAGTTAGAACTATCCGTAGTTCATAAGTTCGTCAGGAGTTCGTTAAATATGATCATAATAATAGTCAGTAACACATAAAGATGGTATTTAAGAAGTAAAGTCACCAGAGCTATCCAGTAGTCAGTAACACATAAAGATGGTATTTAAGAAGTAAAGTCACCAGAGCTATCCAATAATCAGTAACATATAAAGATGGTATTTAAGAAGTAAAGCCACCAGAGCTATCCAGTAGTCAGTAACACATAAAGATGGTATTTAAGAAGTAAAGCCACCAGAGCTATCCATAGTCAGTAACACATAAAGATGGTATTTAAGAAGTAAAGCCACCAGAGCTATCCAATAATCAGTAACATATAAAGATGGTATTTAAAAAAGTAAAGTCACCAGAGCTATCCAATAGTCAGTAACACATAAAGATGGTATTTAAAAAAGAAGTCACCAGAGCTATCCAATAGTCAGTAACACAGTAAGG
>NW_013763565.1:0-1108 GCF_000517525.1 Limulus polyphemus
TCCCCTTTACACTTCTAAAAGAATATGTAGAAACAAAATCAAAAAGGGCTGGCGGGAATATTGTATTAGAAATACAATTAAAATAGTTCTTCTGGTGTGTGATATCGTTGGGTATTAACCATAACAAATCTTGTTGTACTAAATAGCTTATATAAATAATGTTCAGAACATACTGAAATGAGAGACAAACAATTTCGTATCCTGTTTAATGTATTTTCTGCAAGTTCGATTTAGCATGTTTTGCTTTGGTATTGACTGTTATTAATGTATTTAAATCTTAATCCTAGTTACTAGATTTAGAAGATTTCATACAGCAAACTATTTTTTTTATATATTTAGCTTTAGATTCACATGTTTTGTTTCTCCTTTCACTATGTTCTGAATGGAAGGAGTATTACGCAAATCTATAAATATGAATAGAAACATTTTTTAAGACGGTAATTAAAGTGAACAATGCGCCAACAAAGACTTTGGACGCTGAGAACATTCTTAAACGATAATTAACTACAGAGAATACACCATGGGTGATTGGAAAGTTGCAAAATCAAGGCAATGTTGATTATCACGTAAAACACACAATTGTTTGTAACGATAACTAGTCTCGTACATTTTCTAAATACTCAGATTTTTTATACACTTCTAAAAGAATTTATAGAAACAAAATCAGAAAAGGCTGGCGGGAATATTGTATTTGAAATACAATTAAAATAGTTCTTCTGGTGTTTGATATCGTTAGGTATTAACCATAACAAATCTTGTTGTTCTAAATAGCTTCTATAAATAATGTTCAGAACATAGTGAAAGGAGAAACAAAACATGTGAATCTAAAGCTAAATATATAAAAAAAATAGTTTGCTGTATGAAATCTTCTAAATCTAGTAACTACGATTAAGATTTAAATACACTAATAACAGTAAAAACCAAAAAAAAACATGCTATATCATACTTACAGAAAATACATTAAACAGGATACGAAAGGAAGGATTATTACGCAAAACTATAAATATCAATAGAAACATGTCAAAAACGGTAATTAAAGTGAACAAACTGGAAACGATATAAACACTTCAAAAATTACCTAGATATACATATTTCTGAAAACGACATT
>NW_013763566.1:0-2243 GCF_000517525.1 Limulus polyphemus
GGTTATACTTTGTACCAGTTACTATAAGTATCCACGAGGTTATTCTTCGCACCCGTTACTATAAGTAACGATGAGGTTATCCTTCGTATCAATTACTGTAAGTAACGATGAGGTTATCCTTCGTATCAATTACTATGAGTAACAATGAGGTTATCCTTTATACCAATTACTATAAGTAACGATAGGGTTAACCTTCCTACCAGTTACTATAAGTATCCACGAGGTTATTCTTCGCACCCGTTACTATAAGTAACGATGAGGTTATCCTTCGTATCAATTACTATGAGTAACAATGAGGTTATCCTTTATACCAATTACTATAAGTAACGATGAGGTTATCCTTCGTACCAGTTACTATAAATAACGATGAGGTTATTCTTTGTACCAATTACTACAAGTAACGATGAGGTTATCCTTTGTACCAATTACTATAAGTAACGATGAGGTTATTCTTTGTACCAATTACTATAAGTAACGATGAGGTTATCCTTCGTATCAATTACTATAAATAACGATGAGGTTATCCTTTGTACCAATTACTATAAGAAACGATGAGGTTATCCTTCGTACCAGTTACTATAAATAACGATGAGGTTATCCTTTGTACCAATTACTATAAGAAACGATGAGGTTAACCTTCCTACCAGTTACTATAAGTAACGATGAAGTTATCCTTTGTACCAATTACTATAAGTAACGATGAGGTTATCCTTCCTACCAGTTACTATAAGTAACGATGAGGTTATCCTTCGTACCAGTTACTATAAATAACGATGAAGTTATCCTTTGTACCAATTACTATAAGTAACGATGAGGTTATCCTTTGTACTAATTAATATAAGTAACGATGAGTTTATCCTTCCTACCAATTACTATAAGTAACCATGAGGAAGGATAATCTCATGGTTACTTATAGTAATTGGAAGGAAGGATAATCTCATGGTTACTTATAGTAATTGGTAGGAAGGATAATCTCATGGTTACTTATAGTAATTGGAAGGAAGGATAATCTCATGGTTACTTATAGTAACTGGTAGGAAGGATAATCTCATGGTTACTTATAGTAATTGGAAGGAAGGATAATCTCATGGTTACTTATAGTAATCGGTAGGAAGGATAACCTCATGATTACTTATAGTAACTGGTAAGAAGGATAATCAAAAAGTAACTGGTAGGAAGGATAATCTCATGGTTACTTATAGTAATTGGTAGGAAGGATAATCTCCTGGTTACTTATAGTAATTGGAAGGAAGGATAATCTCATGGTTACTTATAGTAATTGGTAGGAAGGATAATCTCATGGTTACTTATAGTAATTGGAATTAGACGTGTCGAAGTAATAATAAACTAAAGCGAACATGACTTTTCACACTTCCACTAGACGTGCCGAGGTGATAATAAACTAACGCGAACATGACTTTTCACACTTCCACTAGACGTGTCGAAGTAACAATAAACTAACGTGAACATGACTTTTCACACTTCCATTAGACGTGTCGAAGTAATAATAAACTAACGTTAATATGACTCTTCACACTTCCACTAGACATGCCGAGGTGATAATGAACTAACGTGAACATGACTTTTCACACTTCCACTAGACGTGTCGAAGTAATAATAAACTAACGCGAACATGACTTTTCACACTTCCATTAGATATGCCGAGGTGATAATAAACTAACGCGAACATAACTTTTCACACTTCCATTAGACATGCCGAGGTGATAATAAACTAACGCGAACATGACTTTTCCCACTTCATTAGACATACCGAGGTGATAATAAACTAACGCGAACATGACTTTTATACACTTCCACTAGACGTGTCGAAGTAATAATAAACTAACGCGAACATGACTTTTCACACTTCCATTAGACATGCCGAGGTGATAATAAACCAACGCGAACATGACTTTTCCCACTTCATTAGACATGCCGAGGTGATAATAAACTAACGCGAACATGACTTTTATACACTTCCACTAGACGTGTCGAAGTAATAATAAACTAACGCGAACATGACTTTTCCCACTTCCATTAGACATGCCGAGGTGATAATGAACTAACGCGAACATGACTTTTATACACATATTAAATAGACTTATCTCAATCTAGGAGTGTTATATGATAAAATGGTATACGAAAAATACAATAGATAAATGATAGTGAAGTTACAACATAACATGGTTGTAATTTGGAAGTGTGAAAAGTCATGTTCAAACTAACGCATTATTACTTCGACA
>NW_013763567.1:0-871 GCF_000517525.1 Limulus polyphemus
AAAGTTATAGCTATCAGGGATATGGCTATACTGAAAGTTTATTGATGTTATGTCCATTCCATAAACATTTAAAAACTGAACAGATAAATAAATTTGAAAGTTTAATGGTAAGTAGGGATCATTGGTTATTCATAAAATTGCTATAAGAAGTATCCATAAAAAAATAAATGCTGCAATGAAAAATACATAAAACAAGTAAAGTGATACTGTTTGGATAGATTTTAAAATGATTTTCAATCCCTACTTTGGTTGGCAAATTTAGACTGCTTCATTTAACTATATGGATCACAATACGTAACTAATCCAGAGCTAATTTATACATCTTAATACCTCATGTCTTTTAACTTTAGGGACAGTTTTTAACTTATACATCATAATACTTCGTGTCTTTTAACTTTAGGGACAGTTTTTAAGTTATACATCTTATTACCTCATGTCTTTTAACTTTAGGGACAGTTTTTAACTTATACATCCTAATACTTCGTGTCTTTTAACTTTAGAGACAGTTTTTAACTTATGCATCTTAATAGCTCGTGTCTTTTAACTTTAGGGACAATTTTTAACTTGTACATCATAATACCTCATGTCTTAGTAAGTAATGGAGAGCCAAATTATCTATCAAGATATCTTCTTGTCAATAAGTCTATATTTTTAACTTTATTGGTGTCTCTTCTAAATTAACCTTTGTAACTAAACTAGAACTGAGTTATGTATCATATTATCTACTTGTCAATAAGTCTATATTTTTAACTTTCTTCACAAATCTTTTAAATTAACCTTTGTAACTAAACTATAACTGAGTTATATATCATGTTATCTTCTTCTGTCAATAAGTGTATATTTTTAACTTTTCACAAATCATTTAGTTATA
>NW_013763568.1:0-1375 GCF_000517525.1 Limulus polyphemus
GACTCTAATTACACCGACTTAATCTCGATGTATTGTGACTCCTGACTCTAATTACACCGACCTAATCTCGATGTGTTACGATGACTCCTGACTTTAATTACACCGACCTAATCTCGATGTATTGTGATAACTCCTGACTCTAATTACACCGACCTAATCTCGGTGTGCTATGACAACACCCGATTCTAATGACACCAACCTAATCTCGATGTGTTGCGACAACTCCTGATTGATCATAAAGCCGATTACGTAATAAATCAGAGCATACCGTGTGTTTTTGTGAAGCTGCTTTTAATGACAGTGAGTAAACAGTTTGTTTTAGTTGATTTATATCTCATAATGACTTAGTCTTGTAAGGTCCGCTCTCGATAAATTGAAGTTTGGTAACATCAGCCTCTCACCAGAAGTAACTGTATAGCTTATAGGAACTAATATAGGTTTGGTCAGTTTCTACAGGGCTTGCCTGAAGTGAAACCCTTTCTTTAAAAGCAGTTTGAAGTGATAACATGTGGAGGATACGAAATAAGTTTTGGAATAACAAAATAATCACATATTAATCATGTGATCTGCTATAATTTTAGAATTATACGTTGATAATGATCAGCCATTTGTAACCGTATAAGATCTAAAATACAAATCGTAAATTTTGTCCATCTTTTATGTCGTTTATGTTGTACAAATATTTATTTCAAAACTGAATTTCCTATCAGCCGAGAGTTAATATTTCCTTAATTTATTTAACAGTATGCGTCTTTCCAAGTTAACAGTTATATACATGGGTTTTATAATCAACAAGATTCAGAAGTTTAGTATAAAACGTTTTCTTTTTACATCAAGATTCGTAAGTCTGGTATAGGAAGTTTTTCTGACATCAAGATTCATAAGTCTAGTATAAAAGTATGTTTTTCTGACATCAAGATTCATAAGTCTAGTATAAAAGGATGTTTTTCTGACATCAAGATTCATAAGTCTAGTATAAAAGTATGTTTTTCTGACATCAAGATTCGTAAGTCTAGTATAGGAAGTTTTTCTGACATCAAGATTCATAAGTCTAGTATAAAAGGATGTTTTTCTGACATCAAGATTCATAAGTCTAGTATAAAAGTATGTTTTTCTGACATCAAGATTCATAAGTCTAGTATAAAAGGATGTTTTTGATATCAAGATTCAAAAATCTGATTTAACACGTTTTTTATATCAGTATTGAGAATATAGTGTAACAGGTTTTTATTTCAATGTTGAGAATATAGTGTAACAGGTTTTTATATCAATGTTGAGAATGTGGTGTAACAGGTTTTTATATCAATGTTAAGAATGTAGTGTAACAGGATGTTTATAACAATGGTGAGAATGTGATGTAACAGGTTTTTATATC
>NW_013763569.1:0-874 GCF_000517525.1 Limulus polyphemus
GATCCACATGTATACAGTACTGATTAACAAAAATAAAGTACAGAGACTAGTGATAGTACTGATTAGCATCTGTAGAGTACAGTAACTAGTGTGTACTGAATAACATATATATATATTAATCAGTATTATCACTAGTCATTGTATTATAATATATTATAATATATATATATATATATATATATATAATACAATGACTAGTGAATAAAACTGATTAGCATGTATAGAGTACAGTGACTAGTGTATACTGATTAACATATATAACATAAAAACACCTTAAATAAAGATTTAGTTCAAACAGCACTTTAAAACCATTACTATTGACTGCTAAGATTGTAAACGTATAAAAATGCACAAAAAATGTGCACATGTTAGGCTTGCAAGAAAACGAAAATCCACTCAAAATGACTCGTTTGGAATTATTATTATTCTCTTCAAAAACGGCTTGGTATGTTGCACCCAAACCTTTTGTAGAATACTAAATAAGGTACTGTGAAGGTTGTAGGGATATTGAAAAGTCGATTTGGTTCTTCTGTATTTTACGTAAGCTAAAAACATCATGATTCTAGTTTAAATGATGTTATCATTACCCTGTGAAGTTACCTTTTTTACAAATATCTGGCTTTTAAAAAGCTTAAGTACAGGTTGAAACAGAAATTAACAGCCAATAATGTATGTTATATGACTGTAATATGTAGATACTTGGTGCTTTTTACACTATACAATTGGTGTCTTTAGGGAGCCAACCTCTATATTATACACAGTGTGATCACAAGTAAATAGACACCACTTTTTCAGAAAAAATGAAATTTTTCAGTCATATTCACATGAATTGATATATTTATAATTTCATTAATATCTAGTAGATCTTCCTTTC
>NW_013763570.1:0-873 GCF_000517525.1 Limulus polyphemus
ATAATATCCAGATAGTTATCAAATGTTTCTTAAGAAAAACTTGATATTTTATCTGTTATTTTCAGTAATGAATCTCTGTACGGGTTTGGTCAATTTGACTGATCTCATAAGCATGTTAAAAAATTAAGAAATAAATATAAGTTATGTGCTTTTCATTCTAGAATGACTACAGATTATAACACAAAACATAAATGTTTAGGCTAAATAGCTTAAATCTCATAACATTATACATTTATATATATTTATTATTTTTATTAAATATAGAAATTACAATGATGCGGTGCATGTACACCATATCAAATGATATAAAACATTACAAAGTGACCTGTCTTGGCTGTGTTTTATTAGACTAGTATTTTGTAAAATACAGTCACATTTCAGTTAATATACATTATATATATGTACATAGATTATTGCTAATTAGAAGTAAGTTCTTAAATTTATTTTTCTTAAAACAGAACAGTAAATAAAGAAGTAAAGCAAACAGTTATCTCTTCTAGTTATGACCTTTGTACTCAGTTGCTGCTTGACGTAGGTTGCTAGGCCTTTTAAAATTTTGCATGTGGAGGACATGAAATGAAATCATTTTTTTTCAGGCTTTGTATATACAGTTGAATAACCAAAAAATCATAACTTACTATATCAGTACCATAGAATTCTACTATAATTTTAGCAAGCTTAGTAAATATGCTGTATTTCAGTCTAAAAAAATAGGAAATTCTGAGTAGACTAAAGACATAACTTATCTCCTTGAAATTTTGGTTCGAAAGAGAGATGGCGTCCAAACATGTTAAAATGGCTGAGAAAGCCACGAGGGGGACATTCTGAGCTTTTGATTGGTTATTAACGTCAAAATAAAGTAAGTGTATATAA
>NW_013763571.1:0-872 GCF_000517525.1 Limulus polyphemus
GGTGTAATGAGTGATTAATAACATTTACTTATAACAAGTTATCTTGTTACCTAAACTAAAATCTTTCTATACATTATTTCTTTGGACAATCTTAATTCAACTGAGAATCACTCAATTCAGAAGATTAATGAACCTTTATTAGAAAGATCTTCATATAATTATGCATGGTACGTCACTACAACTATGAGTGGTGACACCACAAATGATGATACGAGAGATATTCATAAAGTGAATTAGCAGAACATGCAATGACCAGGATACATTAACTTCAAAATACGACTATAACAAGGTGAACAGCATTGGTAAGGGAAGAACAGAACACACACACACACCAAAAAATGTAAAACCACCTTATAAACATCACATTACATGCACGACTACCACAACCAACATCCACAAAATAGTCACCAGGAACATCACCACCCAGAGAATGATTGCAGGCCAGGAAATTCATCATTTTAAGAGCAAGATGCCATTTGGCCTTGGATTATCTCTCATTTTCAAGGGTACCAAGACCTAAAAAAATAATTCACTGGAGGGCATTAAGGCCACCGTACACATTAATGTTAACTGAAAGTTTCCCCAATTAGTTTAGTAAATATGGCATTACTTTTTATTTTAATTGGGGGCTTGGGAAGCTGGCCTATTCTTCCAGATTATGTTTATCAGGTAGGTAAGTATTAACTTTAACCAATAAGACTTATGAAGTAACAGTATATTAGCTTTAAGATTAAAGAAAGAGGTTTCATACTGATCTAAAATGTCCTGTGACCTTAACTCTTTCAGCACGGACTCGGTCTCTGGGACTGAGCCTATTCTTCCAGATTATGTTTATCAGGTAGGTAAGTATTAACTTTAACCAATAAGACTTA
>NW_013763572.1:0-2824 GCF_000517525.1 Limulus polyphemus
AATTGTTTTAAAACTGGTATGAATTAACCTTAATTTTAATATCAAATGGTACCATCTGGTGTTGAATTAAATGCAAAGTGTTGTCTGTTTTTACACAGATGAAAGGCCTAACGCTTAGCAATTCAGATGTAATCAAAGAGGTACACAACAGTTTTTCAAGGTAACTATCAGAGTACATTGTTTTCCCTGTAAATGTTTGATCTCTTCATAGTATGGTTGTGCATGGAGTATTTCATAAAAAATAAATTACATGTATGTGTGTGTGTGGTTTTCTGAACTAAAAAATGTGTATTATTATTATTTTTAGTGAAGTTTTGACTTCCAGTATAAGAATAACAAAAAGTCTGGTTTCTCGTTGCATGTGTATGTGTGAATAATCCTGAAGTCGTAACTTAAAATAATGTTTGTTTTTTTTCAGTTTTAATTAATCTTGTGATCACTTGCTAGATGACTGCTGTGGTTTAACTACTTGGTAAAAGTAAGATGTTAATTAAACATGATAACTATTGATATTGTATTATTGTGAATGTACACTTTTTTATCAGGAATGTGATACATCTGCTCCTTATTTCAGACAACAGATGTTTGAATTTGATTCAAAGCATGCCAACAAAGATGATGATGTGTTTCACTTCATTGGTTACGTACCCATTGATGGAAGGCTATATGAACTTGATGGGTTAAAAGATGGTCCCATTGATTTAGGTATGGTTTAATTGTTTATGAATATTTTAATGTAGCAGCCAAATGTTCTGAACTAAGCTGTATAAACTTTTAATAAACAGTGTTTTAAACACTCTGTGCTGTTACCTTAGTACCTCAAACACTTTGTGTTACCATAGTGCCTCAAACACTTTGTGCTGTTACCATAGTGCCTCAAACACTTTGTGCTGTTACCATAGTGCCTCAAACACTTTGTGCTGTTACCTTAGTACCTCAAACAGTTTGTGCTGTTAATCAACTGATACTGATGTAACAATATTACAAGAATCAACAGAGACTGATGTAACAATATTACAAGAATTAACAGTTACTGATATAATAATATTACAAGAATCAACAGATACTGATGTAACAATATTACAAGAATCAACAGACACTGATGTAACAATATTACAAGAATCAACAGACACTGATGTAACGATATGTTTGAGGTACTAAGGTAACAGCACAAAGTATTTCAAGCACTAGGTTAACAGCACAAAGTGTTTGAGGTACTAAAGTAACAGAACAAAGTGTTTGAGGTACTAAGGTAACAGAACAAAGTGTTTGAGGTACTAAGGTAACAGCACAAAGTGTTTGAGGTACTAAGGTGTAGGACTGGTGTTAGTAAGGTTACAGTGTAGCTTGGTTATGTAGGACTGGTGTTAGTAAGGTTACAGTGTAGTTTGGTTATGTAGGACTGGTGCTAGTAAAGTTACAGTATAGCTTGGTTATGTAGGACTGGTGTTAGTAAATTTAGACACAAGGTACAAATCAGAAGTACATGTGTAGAAACACACAGATATAACAAACACATTTTTTTTCAAGTTGAATAACTATCCACACTATTCCCACACTGTCCAGAAACAATTTTCCAAACACTTACTTCTAGTTGACTAGTTAGATCTTCTAGTTTTCTTTGATAGATCATTTTTCTGTCTGAGATAATAGCCATAAGGTTGAAATGGATCTCTCCCTCATTATATCTAAAGTAAAACAAGGTTCTATGTGTTAGAAAAGTTATGAAGATATACCATTCTGTTTTTATAAAAGATTGTAAACTAAAAACAACCAGTAAAGAAATTACATTTTCACTTACTTTTGAATTCGTTTCTCAATAACTGGACGAACTACATCCAACCAGTCAGTTGAACTTGGAATTGGACCTGAATAATATAACCAAAGTTTACTTTAAGTGAAAATCACAACATAGTGTGTGATGTAACAATATTACAATACAGTGTAGCTTGGTTATGTAGGACTGGTGTTAGTAAAGTTACAGTGTAGCTTGGTTATGTAGGACTGGTGTTAGTAAAGTTATAGCCAAGCTACACTGTAACTTTACTAACACCAGTCCTACATAGCCAAGCTACACTGTAACTTTACTAACACCAGTCCTACATAACCATGCTACACTGTAACCTTACTAACACCAGTCCTACATAACCAAGCTACACTGTAACTTTACTAACACCAGTTTTGTATAACAAAGTATATATATTAAGTATCCTGATTGACACTGTGTATGTGGAATCACTTATTGTTGTATTTTCTAATTGTCACCAGCACGTTTCTTGTATCCATCTAAATCTAGCCTAACACATTATTCTCTGTTAGATATTCACTGTTCCGATACCTTGTGACACTCTTGTCTGATGCTTTAATATTCCATTTATAATTTGCCAGAATAATATATAGAATGTTGTAAAATTATTGTTAGTGTGAGATTTTTTTTCTTTCCAAACAATAGTCTGGTGGAATGGAAACAGATGAACTGCAGCAGGAAATTGGTAAAATACATGACTTGATAGCTGAAGAAGAATCTAAAATGAAGAAATACAAGGTGAAAACGATTTGTTCAGTTCTTGTTGATATACACCACTATTATCAGGCTTTTCTCTAGCCCTGCTATGTGTTCTTTCTTTTTTTTATTATGTTCTTTAAGTTTTAAGAAAGTTTGATTTATTGACTGTTCTTTCTTTGACATATAAGAATTTTAGTTGTAATGTTAATTTTTATTATGACGTGTTCAGATGTTTGTATTAAGTCATTCTGTAGCTGTGATGTAAATGTTACCACAAAGTGTTCAGATGTTTATATTAAGTCATTCTGTAGGTGTGAT
>NW_013763573.1:0-1394 GCF_000517525.1 Limulus polyphemus
AGTTGAAACCAGCAAAAGTGTCATCGACATATCTGTACCAGTATAGTGGGGGATGAAGCGCAGAATGTGTGGGTTGTGTTTCGATCTGGGTCATAAATATATTGGCAAGAACGGGCGAAACAGGATTGCCCATACTTAAACCATCTATTTGAAGGAAATGTTCGTTGTTGAAAATGAGGTTGGTTTTCATCGTTGTAAATTCTAAGAGAGGAGCAAAAAGTGTGCTGGGGATGTGTATTAACTTATTGGGGTCATTAATGTAGAGGTTGAGTGCAATATTGCAAGCTTCAATATTGGCGAGGACTTCGGTGAAGAGTGACACGACATCAAAACTAGCTATTAAGGCTTTCAAATTTAGTTGTTCTAGTGTATATTTGAAATTGAAGGCATCTTTAAAAAATGAACCTGCGGATGTTACATACGGTGTGAGAGCCCAGCCTATGTATTTGTCAAGATTGTAGTTGAATGAATCATAAGTGGACAGTATAGGTCTTAAACAAATGAAAAATCAAGGAATCCATTTTTATTGAACAAAACAACCCTACTCTAAACCAACACCCCCGGGGCGCCTAGATACCTCTTCTAAGTTTCACAACAGTTCCGGTCATGTGACTTCTTTGTTCAATACTGTATATATATATCTGTGTCAGTGTAAATTACTTGTACCTGATGATGACAAAACCTTGTCGAAACGTTGTACATTTGCTGTTATGTTAAACTTATATTAAGTTTTTCTTCATTACCCATTCAAGCCGTCTCCAACCATTATTGTGTTACTAACTTAACTTATTATAACATTGTCTTACTAACTTAACTTATAACATTGTGTAACTAACTTAACTTATAACATTGTGTAACTAACTTAACTTATTATAACCTTTAATTTTATAATTTATTAATTAATTCATTTATAATTTATTACTATAATCTTTAGCAAGAATAGTATTGAATTTCCCATTGAACTGAATGAATTTTGTTGAAGATAAGCAACCAAATACCTCGATTGAGTTTAAGAGCTCTATCCATGTTGTGAGTAGTTAACATTGTAACATAACTTGGTTGTCTGAAACATTCAATCCATTTGCTGTTTGAGCAAACAGAAAGTAAAATGAGTCAAATTTTTTATAGCTTGATTGTCTGAAACATCTTGACCATACTTCCTGTCCGAACAAATAATATTTAAAGTGAATCGAAATTTTATTGAGGTTATTTGTTTTAAATCATGTCTATAACATTCAGAGTGTTTGCGTTTATAACATTTAAAATATTCGTGTCGATATAAAATAATTATAATGTTCACCCCAAATCTGAGAGCATTACATGATAACAGACTGACAATCAGGAGAATATACAGTCGGTTGTCTGGTTGGATATAATCTTGTCGTTGTATCAGC
>NW_013763574.1:0-872 GCF_000517525.1 Limulus polyphemus
GATAGTTACATTCTATGATAGTCACATTCTAGGATAGTCACATTCTAGGATAGTTACATGCTATGATTATTACATTCTATGATAATTACATTCTATGATAGTTACATTCTTGGATTATTACATTCTAGGATTATTACATTCTTGGATTATTACATTCTAGGATTATTACATTCTATGATAGTCACATTCTATGATAGTTACATTCTAGGATAGTCACATTATAGGATAGTCACATTCTAGGATAGTTACATTCTATGATAGTCACATTCTATGATAGTTACATTCTAGGATAGTTACATTCTAGGATAGTCACATTCTAGGATAGTCACATTCTATGATAGTTACATTCTATGATTATTACATTCTAGAATAGTTACATTCTAGGATAGTTACATTCTATGATAGTCACATTCTATGATAGTCACATTCTAGGATAGTTACATTCTATGATAGTCACATTCTAGGATTATTACATTCTGGGATAGTTACATTCTATGATAGTTACATTCTATGATAGTTACATTCAAGGATAGTCACATTCTAGGATAGTTACATTCTATGATAGTCACATTCTATGATTATTACATTCTAGAATAGTTACATTCTAGGATAGTTACATTCTATGATAGTCACATTATAGGATAGTTACATTCTATGATAGTCACATTCTAGGATAGTTACATTCTAGATAGTCACATTCTAGGATAGTCACATTCTATGATAGTTACATTCTATGATAGTTACATTCTAGGATAGTTACATTCTATGATAGTTACATTCTAGGATAGTCACATTCTATGATAGTCACATTCTAGGATAGTCACATTCTAGGATAGTTACATTCTATGATAGTCACATTCTATGATAGTTAC
>NW_013763575.1:0-873 GCF_000517525.1 Limulus polyphemus
CAACTGGCATTTCTTGGGATGGAGTTTGAGGTTTGCTACTTTCAAATGCTTGAATACTTCCTCTAGCTGGGAATTTCCTCATCAAAAGTTGTTGCAAATACAATGACATCGTCCAGGTACACTAGAGCTATCCTCCATTGTAGGCCTTCTAGTACTCTTTCCATCAGCCTCTCAAATGTTGCTGGAGCATTGTTAAGCCCGAATGGCATCACTCTGTATTGCCAGAGACATTGGCCATAACTAAATGCAGTCTTTGGTTTATCTGCTTCAACCATTTTCACTTGATGGAAACCTGACTTTAAGTCCAGAGTTGAAAACCACCTGGCTCCACTTAGGGCATCAAGAGTACCATCAATTCCTGGCAGTGGGTATGAGTCTTTTTCGGTTATACTGTTAAAAGCTCCGAAGTTCACACAGCAATGTTGGGTTCCATCCTTCTTCTGGACTAACACGACGGGAGCTGACCAGGGACTATCTTATTTCTCAACTATCCCTTCCTTAAGTAGGCCATCCATGACCTTCTCCATATCTTGTCGCTTTGCCGGAGCTATTCTCCTTGGAGGGACCTTTACTAGACGGTGATTGCCTGTGTTAATTCTGTGCTCCATACGGTCTGTGCAGCCGAGGTCATGATGTCCTTTCGAAAAGACGTCTGCATAATTCTCCAAAAGTTTTCTAACCTGAAGAGCCTGTGATGATGACAAATGGACTATGCTCTTCTTATATAGGTCAGTTAAATATTCTCGGAGTGTATGTCTTTTCTTTATAGTTGTATCTCTTGCTTTAACATTGACTGGCTCTACCTCCTGGCACACACCCAACAATGCCCATTCCTTAAGTGTCTGCTCACATTTAGAGAAATTGGCCACTGTT
>NW_013763576.1:0-2753 GCF_000517525.1 Limulus polyphemus
GAATCCTTTACAGTTTCAGTACAGATACCTTACAAGAAGAAATAATTCATGTTCATGAATCTTCATCTTCTCTACTTTCCTGTTCTAATTCACTTTACAGGAAGTGTTCGAGTTCAAAGACCACTTACGTTAAGCAGAGAACATAAATGACTCATCAGTACGTTACGTCGAAGGATGAGATGTGGACACACCAGAGTAAGTCCTTTATTTTGATGGAGAGGAGGGCGCAATCTGAAAGCCTTCTTGCGCCATTGAAATTTTCTGCAACGGCATAGGACGATGACCATTTTCTCTGGTGTGCAAAAAAATTCACTGGAAAAATTCATTTTAGAAAAGTAAAATTGTCCTGTAAACACGATATAGCCTAATTTATATAAAAATGGAGAAACACAAGTCTTAACTTTGAATTTTTCATTCAGTCTTAGAATAAAGTTCAGTAAGATTCACTCCAGAACATATTTGATGTATTCTTAACGATAGTAGCGAGTTACCTACTTTTAATTTTGTCCGAAAGAGACTAAGGGGTTTAAGCTTCTCGCTGTATCTTCAGATGTTTTTCAACGTTGGATATTGGCTTCTGTATGACACTTCTAGGTAGATCTGTTCGTTCATCTACGGTTCCAGGTAATGTTGGGTTTTTTTGTTTCCAAAAAGTCCTTCTTTGACTCCTTGTAAACTATCAAATAGCCTGCATACAGCGTATGAATGAGCCAGTGGCCAGAACTTTCCACTAACACGAAAGAACAATATGCCATCAATAACAGTTTTAATGTTTATATAAACAAATAGAAAAAGGAACGGAAGAAAGACGTGCATAAAACTTAAAACATCGAATAACAACAACATTTGATCACTATCTCATGTGAGAAAAGTCATTGAAAGTCATGACAAAGTCTTTATTCAAAACATTAAATTAAAAATTTTGCAACAAATATCTGCAAGTCACCGGTAATGGAAACTGGTGTCAGTCTCATAACTTTTAGAAACTTTAAATGACGTAACTGATTAGAATGCGAAGTAGCGTTTAAATGTAAAAACAAATGTTACAGGTTAACTAAACAATAGAAAGAATAATAAATAAACAGAAAACAAAAACCATAACGAAATAAAAGTAGAATTTGCTACCTCGTATTCCTTCCCCGTTCGAAAATCGACGTGATCACATTAATCACTGCATATAAATTACCAGTTTTAGTACCCTTACTATTAATGATCTCATTATACTGACACTATGAATCCTGCCCAGTTTAAGTACTTATACCTTACAAAGAAAAAACGTAGCGTTCTCAGATCTTCAGCTTCTTTACCTTCTGCTCCGATTCAGGTTACGGGAAGTTAAGTCCAAAGACCAGCAAAGTTGCTATAATTAATTAGATGAAGAGATTTGAAATAATGTGTTCATTATTTATGTATTCATTACCAACATTAACATCTAAGTCACCGTTATAAGAAACTGGAGTCGGTCTCATAATTCAAATTTAAAATTGATGTGAACAACTAAAATGCAAATTTACAGATTGACTAAATGATAATAGAATGAGAAATAACTAAACAAATTCAAAACGAAATAAAATTAAACTTTCTATTTCACTCTTCCCCCCCCCCCTCCTTTAGAAGTGATTACATTAATCAGTTTAAAATTAAGTCCTTACTTGTAACGTTATACTGACATCCTTTACAGTTTGAATACGGATGCAGTTCAAGGATGAAACTATTTTCTTATATATTCGACTTTATCTGCAATAATTAAATAACAAATGATATACATACTATTTACCAATATTAATATCTGTACGTCACCGATAGGGGAAACTGATGTCAGTCTCATAATTCATAAATTAAAAATTGGTGCGATTAGCTAGAAGGTGAGTTAGCGTTGAAGTGCAAATAAAAATCCAGAGCTTAACTAAACGACAGAATGAATAAACGAACGGTAAAGAAATCCATAACAAAAGAATATGCTATCTCACACTCCTTCCGCTTTAGACAAAGAATGTGATAATATTAAATCACTGCTTATAAATTCCCAATTTTCATATCCTTACTTTTAAAGCCATCGTTATACTGACATTATGAATCCCCCTACAGTTAAGTACAGATACTAGGACAAGTTGTTTGTGTTTTTCACTCTTCAGATTGATTAGTTTCCTGCTGTAGTTCCCCTTACATGGAGTGTTTGACTTCGAAGACCATTTAGGTTGAGCAGATGATTCGTTAAGTCGAAGGAAGAGATGTGGACACATCAAAACAATTCTCTTGTTAGAAAGGAGGCACTCTAAGCCTTCTGTCGCCACTTATTTTTCTGCAACGACATAGAACGATGAACATTTTCTGGTATAGAAACAATTCTGTCGAGAAAATATTTTCTTCACTTTAGACAAGTAAAATTGTTCTACCATTAAATTGATTTTAATATAAAAAAATGGAGTAACATAAATAATAAGTTTAGATTTTTCATTACATCTTAAGATAAAAAAAATACAGGATATAATAAATATATTCTTAATAACAGCAGTAGTAAATTAGCTACTTTTAATTGTGTCCGAAAGATACTAACGGTTGTAAGCTTCTCGCTGTAGCTTCCGATGTATTTCAACTTTAGATATTGTCTGTTTAATATCTGTAAATAGTTCTGTTCGTTCTTCTACGGTTGCAGGTGGCGTTTAGTATTTTAGTTGTTTCCAAGAAGTTTTTTTTTTTTACCCCTTATAAAACTATACAGATTAGAAGTAATTTATGGATATTCCCATTGC
>NW_013763577.1:0-875 GCF_000517525.1 Limulus polyphemus
AATGTTTTTTTTCTTTTTACGACTAGTGAATATAACCTAGAAAGTTATTTTTCATTTTTCACCCTAATTAATTCAATAAAATCTTCACACTTACGTCAAAACTCTTTGACTTTAAAATTACTTTCACTAAACTTTTCTGGACAGGTATAACACATACCAGCAATCTGTTGGTGTGTGTCTCCTCTTGAACGAAGATGGATCATGTTGTATATAAACCTTAGAAGCGCTTCATTAAATGAAAGGTCAATTAAACCATTTAGGTCATTTGTACAAATAATGTGTCAGGCTACTAACCGGTTGTTAAATACAACTTTGATATATTTGTGTGAATGTGCATGCTTTTAAAACACGCACACACACATACATACATACATATATATATAATATATATATTCCTAAACTTACATCTAATGATCCCAGGATTCGCTTTTCTTGCGTGCTTTACTTCAAAATCAAATTAAACGGAGACGGCAGTGATTTCGTTTATAATAACAGGAACTTCTCACTTTACATAAAACTCTACGAGGAATAAATCTGTAACGCTTCAACAGCTGCTGTGGTTTCACGTGATTCTTCCCGTTGTCAGTTCAGTGAAGGATATTAACACAAATGAAATAAGCCAACTTTCCAGAGTGAAGAAACCCTTGCTTTTTGTTGTTGTTGTTTTATTCCGTACTATTTAGTTATACTAAAGCAACCCCTGCTTTTGTTGTTGTTATTCTTTTATTCCGTACTATGTAGTTATACTAAAGCAACTCCTGCTTTTTGTTGTTGTAGTTTTATTCAGTACTATGTAGTTATACTAAAGCAACCCCTGCTTTTGTTGTTGTTTTGTTCAGTACTATGTAGTTATACTAAAGCAACTCATGCTTTAT
>NW_013763578.1:0-1715 GCF_000517525.1 Limulus polyphemus
GATATTAAATCATCTATGTAACGGAAAGTGTAAATGTATGATGGCTAATACACTGCTAACGTTTAACAGATACTTCCTTGATCGATAATAAATCATTAACTTTACAAGACCAACTCGGTCTTTCCTCAATCATTCATTTTTGTAATTAGACTGACTTTTCCTTCCTACAAAATATGGGAAACTAAATTGTAGGACTACTTTTATTAACTTTCTAGATCTAGCATCGTCATGATGATGAGGAGCTCCTTGTAGTAAAGTAAGTAAATTATAACATTGAAAGTATATCTTAAAATAATATATAACTATAATCATGGGGGTGGAGAGAGGACAATACTGTAACAGCTGAAATAAGATTGTTTGTTTGAAATTAAGCACAAAGCTACACATTGGGCTATCTGTGCTCTGCCCACCACGGGTATCGAAACCCGGATTCTAGTGTTGTAAGTCCGCAGACATACCACTGTGCCACTGGGGGGCGCTGAAATAAGAAGTAACAGCTGTATTCAGATACAAAGAATAAACGAGTCTTGTAAGTCTCTAGAACTAATCAATTAATTAAAATTAAATCAATTAAAGTCATGTAAGTAATCAACTAAATAAAAGTAATTTTTGATTACTCTCACGAGCTAGGTAAGTGAAATATTCCAATGATGTTTGTTAAGCACGAGGCTAGATAATGGGGGGGAGGTTCATGATTTGAGGGTCTTGGGTTCAATTTACACTGTTGCTACCAAAATTGTTGACCCTGTCTTTTTCTGGCAATGATACTAATATGATAATATGGCTGTGTCACTAATTTTGAACTGATGGCTAAAGGGAAGACAACTGGCTGACAGCACTCTGTCAACTCTTTGGCTGCTTAAGTGTTTGCAAAAATTTACCACACTGTCCTTTAAATCACATTAATGTTGTTGTATTAGCTTAGAAACAATTGGTTATTGGCTGAGGCCATAACCGGATTGCTATAGACTCCACCTTTGTTGATTTCCAAAAACCTGAAAAGAGCTTAATTGGTAATTGAGAGAGCAATGCAACTAAACATTGATATCTTATGTTTCATTTTGATACTACATGGTAGTGTAAGGATGTCCGGCTTTTTGATTACTGTTATTATTATTTTCAGATCTGCAACTGCTTACTCAACTTTGAAAAAATACAATTACACAATTCTAAATAAAAAAAATATATGACAGTGTAGAAAAACAGTAAATTTACATTTTATCTCAAAATGGATAATCCGAGAAGGCTCTGGAACCAAGGGTGCCGGAAAATCAGTGGTGTACCTGTATTTAAAGTCTCGACATTGTTAGAGTTTCAGGAAGAAACTAAGATCCGGACCAACAGAGGTGACGTAATAATAATAATTCAACAATATACTTCTGACCCACTAATTATACCCTCCGGTGTCTCTAAAGCACCATGGACTGCCAGAAACTTAAATAAAACAAATATGAAATGTAAATTAAATGATTAATGAAATACATTAGTACAGGTATAAATGGTACAGGTTTGTAAGTACAGTATAAATAAAAAAGATTTATTAATTACTGTACTTAAACTAATATCAACATTCTGTGTTGTAAAAAAATTTAAGAAAAAATTTGGAACTAAATAATTGTATCTTGTTAAACTATATATTCTTGGCAACATTCAAGAAAAAATTCACGAAATTCAGTAATTTTGTCCCGATTAAAGGAGGTGCCAGAATATTGGTG
>NW_013763579.1:0-873 GCF_000517525.1 Limulus polyphemus
GTTATAATGTGACGGTCAATCTCACTATTCTTTGGTAAAAGAGTAGCCCAAGAGTTGGGTGGTGATGACTAGCTTCCTTCCCTCTAGTCTTACACTGCTAAATTAGGGACGGCTAGCCCTCGTGTAGCTTTGCGCGAAATTCAAAAACAAACAAACAAACAATTGTCGATATAAGGAGAAAGTATTTTTATGTCTATAGCAAAATAATTTGAAGTTTTTAATCGTAGGTTGTTGAATAAATCTATCTAAAAAGTAATTTTTGTAATAATATATTATCGTTAAAAGTAAATACTGCAGTTTATTACAGATCCTTCGAAATCTAAGTAACAGTAAATTTAAAATATGTTTGCTTAAATATAATGAAAACATTAGAAGAGGGGAGGCCGTGGATTTGAAATAAAAAAATTCCTTCTTTCATCAAAAAATGTTGATATCGATACCACTATTAACTAGTTGAGTTAAGAATGTTCTTAACAGTAGGAAATTGTAGCATTTTCAATTTGTAAATCTAAGGATAAATATTATAGATAGAATTATTAATTCTAGTTTGTTTGTTTTAGAGCAAAGCCACGTTGGGCTGTCTGCTGTGTCCATTACGGGAAATCGAACCCCGGATTTTGCCGTTGTAAGTCTGTAAACATACCGCTGTTCCACCGGAGGGCATAAATTCTAGGATTATTTATACAAATTAAATCATCGATGTACCTATATGTTTAAATAAATAAATTAGTATTGGAGGTGTTTTTTCATGAACTTATTTTCATAAAAAAAATACATATGGTAATATTAGGTCGTCAAGAAATTAATTTAGCGTTTTGGAACACTTTCATTACCCCCCCCCCAAAAAAAACCGTAAAACATCACGTATAATAA
>NW_013763580.1:0-1093 GCF_000517525.1 Limulus polyphemus
GAGTCGTTCCAAAATTATTATCCTAATTCAGATTCAATCCAAAATCACTTTAACAAATTTCTCATTCCAGTAAATCAGACTATTCCCTCAGATAAACAGGGTTACCTATCTGAAAATGAATTGTTCTTACCACACTATTGTAATGACCAGAGTCCCCATATATCTTATATTCCCGGATATTCTACTCGTTCAGTCTACCCTTATTCGGATTTTCGCCAACCAACATGACTCAAGTAAGACATTTCAACACCTTCACTCAGTTAATGACGATGGCTTAAGATATATACATCCATCTAATACTGAAAGTAACAGAGATTTGCCTTTAATCAAAGATCACCAAGGCCATTCATCCATATCTACCATGAAATCCCTATCATATACTGTAGACAAAGCAACCATAAAGCTAGACATCGTTATCAACCGTTTATTGAAGAGGGTCGAAACAACGAAACAGGACAATGTCAGCCTTTATTAAATTTATTTTCTCAGCCCATACACCATGTTGGGCGGCCAGATTCATCAAGTCCACCACCGACTCCTCCTCAGTGCTTTGATCAACGTCTAATAACAGTCACTACCTGTTCCTCCTCCATTACCAGTAGAAACACAACGTTACCATTTCCAACAGTCAGCTACTCAACCACAATGTATATGTCCTACACCAGGCTCCCTTCATACTCGTCGTTTATATTCTTCACTATTTCAGAAATCGTCTAAACCTTTCGGCGAAACGCAACATCACAAAAACCAAATTCGAGCTTCTCCACTTAATTATAAGAAAGGTCCACAAATTGACTTAACAGAGTTACTGAGCGTTAAGCTGAAGAAAGTGCCGGATGAATGTAGAAATGATCTGAAGTACAAGAAAAAAAACAACAACGAACTAATTCAGTAACAGAATTATGTAGATTGTCAGCTAACATAATCCATCTGAATCGCAACTTTTTCACCTGTAGAACAACTTAAGCCCTGGTTAGCAACTTATGATAAATGAGACTCAGAATTAAAAGAATATCAGCTAATTTTCAAGACCCATCAGAGGAGAATAGACAAGTTAAGATTTCGGTTTCATCCCGTATGAATACCTGACTAG
>NW_013763581.1:0-873 GCF_000517525.1 Limulus polyphemus
GTGGTGATACATCCTATAAAGTTGTTCCGCTGTATTCAAATATTAGAGAATAGAATGTTTCTTGTATAAAAGTATGATCTGCTGATACTTATAAAATAACAAAACTAATAAACAGTTTTTATTCACTATTACGTTGAAGATATCTTAGAGTTGACTGACAGGATTCTACACTGTCTGTATACAAGAATACTTCATAAAAATAGCTTTCAATATAATGTTTGGAGAAACATAATTGGATTGAAAATTACGACTGCGACATTATTTTTGTGAAAGTTCTTCTGTTTCTTAGTCACATTTGATTTGAACTTGTTGGATGAATTGTTAAATTCAACATATTATTAAAAATCGTCCTTTTTACTATTTATTATTATAGTCTCTAACAATAGTGTTAACAAGATGTTGATACCGTCAGACGATGAAAAGTAGATCCATAGGGTTTGCCACCCCCCGAAAAACCCATTGTGTTTTGAATTCTATCCTTCTTGACTTTCAGTTTATAGTTTAATACGTAAGTGAGCAAATGGGTTTCGAAGATTATTTTGAAAAATAGAGTGTAATCATTGTAGTTTTGTTTTCATCAGTAATTGTAATATGCAGTGTCACTTATGTTTAAGTTTTGTAATATTAAATAAAAGCATTATTTCTTTTTGTAAGAAAGATTCTAAGTTTTCTTACATCATAAAATTACAAATTTTAATCAAGATGATTCTTACGTAAATATTTTATTGTTTCTGTCGTGAATGGTTCAGTATTATACACTGTGTTATTAATAACAACAAAATATCACCTTATCTCGACGAGGATGGGATTCGAACCGACGCGGGCATAGCCCAATAGATTAGCAGTCCATCGTCATAACCACTCGGCCACCTC
>NW_013763582.1:0-1385 GCF_000517525.1 Limulus polyphemus
AGATAGACTATTTCAACAATTGTAGATAGACTATTTCAACAATTGTAGATAGGCTATTTCAACAATTGTAGATAGTCTATTTCAACAATTGTAGATAGACTATTTCAACAATTGTAGATAGACTATTTCAACAATTGTAGATAGGCTATTTCAACAATTGTAGATAGTCTATTTCAACAATTGTGGATAGGCTATTTCAACAATTGTGGATAGTCTATTTCAACAATTGTAGATAGGCTATTTCAACAATTGTGGATTGTCTATTTCAACAATTGTGGATTGTCTATTTCAACAATTATAGATAGTCTATTTCAACAATTGTGGATAGTCTATTTCAACAATTGTGGATAGTCTATTTCAACAATTGTAGATAGTCTATTTCAACAATTGTGGATAGACTATTTCAACAATTGTAGATAGACTATTTCAACAATTGTAGATAGTCTATTTCAACAATTGTAGACAGTCTATTTCAACAATTGTAGACAGTCTATTTCAACAACAATTGTGGATAGTCTATTTCAACAATTGTAGATAGTCTATTTCAACAATTGTAGATAGTCTATTTCAACAATTGTAGATAGTCTATTTCAACAATTGTAGATAGGCTATTTCAACAATTGTGGATAGTCTATTTCAACAATTGTGGATAGGCTATTTCAACAATTGTAGATAGACTATTTCAACAATTGTAGATAGACTATTTCAACAATTGTAGATAGTCTATTTCAACAATTGTGGATAGTCTATTTCAACAATTGTGGATAGTCTATTTCAACAATTGTAGATAGACTATTTCAACAATTGTAGATAGGCTATTTCAACAATTGTAGATAGTCTATTTCAACAATTGTAGATAGTCTATTTCAACAATTTGTAGATAGGCTATTTCAACAATTGTGGATAGTCTATTCAACAATTAGATAGTCTATTTCAACAATTGTGGATAGTCTATTTCAACAATTGTGGATAGTCTATTTCAACAATTGTAGATAGACTATTTCAACAATTGTAGATAGGCTATTTCAACAATTGTAGATAGTCTATTTCAACAATTGTAGATAGTCTATTTCAACAATTGTAGATAGGCTATTTCAACAATTGTGGATAGTCTATTTCAACAATTGTAGATAGGCTATTTCAACAATTGTAGATAGACTATTTCAACAATTGTAGATAGTCTATTTCAACAATTGTAGATAGTCTATTTCAACAATTGTAGATAGGCTATTTCAACAATTGTGGATAGTCTATTTCAACAATTGTGGATAGGCTATTTCAACAATTGTAGATAGTCTATTTCAACAATTGTAGATAGTCTATTTCAACAATTGTAGATAGTCTATTTCAATAATTGTAGATAGTCTATTTCAACAATTGTAGAT
>NW_013763583.1:0-871 GCF_000517525.1 Limulus polyphemus
AACGTTTGTGTTGTTGTCTAGACTGAATTTTGATATTACGTGATGAGCGTTAAATGTTTGTGTTGTTGTTTGTCTAGAGTGAATGTTGATATTACGTGATGAGCGTTAAACGTTTGTGTTGTTGTCTAGAGTGAATGTTGATATTACGTGATGAGCGTTAAACGTTTGTGTTGTTGTTGTCTAGCGTGAATGCTGATATTACGTGATGAGCATGAGCGTTAAACGTTTGTGTTGTTGTTGTCTAGAGTGAATGTTGATATTACGTGATGGCGCTAAACTCTTGTGTTGTTGTTTGTCTAGAGTGAATTTTGATATTACGTGACGAACATTAAACGTTTGTGTTGTTGTTTATCTAGAGTGAATGTTAATATTACGTGATGAGCGTTAAACGTTGGTGTTGTTTGTCTAGCGTGAATGCTGATATTACGTGATGAGCGTTAAACGTTGGTCTTGTTTGTCTAGAGTGAATTTTGATATTACGTGATGAGCGTTAAACGTTTGTGTTGTTGTGTCTAGCGTGAATGCTGATATTACGTGATGAGCGTTAAACGTTTGTGTTGTTTGTCTAGAGTGAATGTTAATATTACGTGATGAGCGTTAAACGTTTGTGTTGTCGTTGTCTAGCGTGAATGCTGATATTACGTGACGAACATTAAACGTTTGCGTTGTTGTTTGTCTGGAGTGAATGTTGATATTACGTGATGAGCGTTAAACTTTGTGTTGTTGTTTGTCTAGAGTGAATGTTGATATTACGTGACGAACATTAAACGTTTGTGTTGTTGTCTAGACTGAATTTTGATATTACGTGATGAGCGTTAAATGTTTGTGTTGTTGTTTGTCTAGAGTGAATGTTGATATTACGTGATGAGCG
>NW_013763584.1:0-1624 GCF_000517525.1 Limulus polyphemus
TTTCCCGAAAGGGGGTCTAAGGCCGCCTGGAGGAGTCACCTGTTTTAACAACTCATACCACCATATAGTAGTGTGTTGTCTGTCAGTTAGTCAGTAGACATTAAAATGACTTCGCATACGGGATGCTTAACGTTGCAATTTGTACTGTTGTGACGTCAGTAAAATGTGTGCATGCCATGAATCACGAGAAGAATTATTCCCTGTTTAGGTTACAACACAGCATAACATATGAACTTCAAAGAACAAGAAATAAAATTATTTATTACTCTTAATTGTCCGGCATGGCCAGGTGGATAAGGCGCTCGACTCGCAATCTGAGGGTCGCGAGTTCGAATCCCCGTCCCACCAAACATGCTCGCCCTTTCAACCGTGGGGGCGTTATAATGTGACGGTCAATCCCACTATTCGTTAGTAAAAGAGTAGCCCAAGAGTTGGCGGTTTGGTACATCTTATTAATATTTAAGTCAGTTTTTTATTAATATATAAAGATTTATCGAGATTACTGATTGGGTGAGAAGGAGATTTTAGTAAATGTTTTCTTAAAATTGTTATCAGCCAAATATTTTTGAGATATTTATTGATATTATGCCATTTTTAAAAATGGACTGCACCTATCCATATTTTAGTAAAACTATTAATATAAAAACTGATAATATCTTCTTGCTCTGTCTGGTAATTGTTATCATTTGGAATTGATGTAAAATTAAAAGAAAATTAATTTTTAATGACTATACTAATTTTATAGACAACGTGAACTCAAAAAATTATGACTAATGATATCATTAAACGGTACACATTTTCAAGGACAGCTGTTGATATCATTAAACGATACACATTTACAAGGACTGCTAATGTTAAGAAGGACAACTAATGACATCATTAAGTGATACACATTAACAAGCACGGCTAATGACATTATTAAACGATACACATTAATAAGTACAGTTTACGATATTATGCACCGATATACATTAACAAGGACAGTTAATGATATCATTAAACGATACACATTAACAAGCACAGCTAATGACATTATTAAACGATACACATTAATAAGCACAGCTAATGATATTATTAAACGATACACATTAACAAGGACAGCTTATGATTTTATAAAACGATACAAATTCAGAACGTGAACAAAAGCTTGTATCTTAATGGAAAACAGGAGGCACAGGAGTGACTTCAATGAACTTAGAAAGAATGTTTGTTTGTTTTGAATTTCGCGCAAAGCTACACGAGAGCTATCTGCGCTAACCGTCCCTAATTTAGCAGTGTAAGACTAAAGGGAAGGCAGCTAGTCATCACCACCCGGTGGTACATCTAATTAATATTGAAGTACTCGGAATGTATTTAAATATTAATTAGATGCACCACCGTGTACTTCAATATTAATTAGATGTACTATCATGTATTTAAATATTAATTAGATGTACCACCATGTACTTCAATATTAATTAGATGTACCACCGAGTACTTCAATATTAATTAGATGTACCACCGTGTATTCAAATATTAATTAGATGTACCACCGTGTATTCAAATATTAATCAGATGTACTACCGTGTACTTCAATATTAATCAGATGTACTACCGTGTACTTCAATATTAATTAGATGTGCCA
>NW_013763585.1:0-873 GCF_000517525.1 Limulus polyphemus
AATACAACTTTACGATACACTTAATTTCAACGGTCGCTCTATAACAACGCCATAACTCACGTCTCACGTAGCCAACAATATTCTGTTCGCATACATTCAATTACTCATTCACTTACACATTCTCTGACTGCAGTTCAATTACTCATTATCACGTCACGTTGTGACCATCTTACATATACCAGACTACCCCAATCTAGTAGTCTCCTGAAAATGTACAAAGGTTCGAGAAGGACGTGGCGTGATACTAGTCACGTGACCTCGTTGACGCAACACTGCCCCTCCTTAGTATTGTTCGTCCCGAACAATAACCATTTACATTAAACCAATAACAATTAACTATAACTTGATGAAATGTACAGAATTACAAACACAAAATTACAATTCAACAAAGTCTCTTAATTTTATGGGACGTATCTTCTTCCGTACTGGTCTCCGTCTCGTTGGCTTCTGCTTCACGTGGGGTTCATCTGCTTCATCAGAAAATGTCCTATCGTCAGTAACAGTCACATCAGTGGTAGTAACTTCATCAAGAGCTTCACCATTTCTCTTCTCAAAACTGAGTAGAGTTTCTTCTTCAACATTGGCGGTTTTAGGTGACACGTCTTCAGCAGCGTCATTCCCAACTGAAATGTCCTGGACCGTGATAACGCCAAAGCCTGTTGGCATGCACCACTTTTGGCTTACTTCGCCGACCACATTTTATGCGGAAAGTCACGTCTGAGAGACGATCCACTATGTCACATGGGCCTTCCCATGGAGAAGACAACTTAGGAGACTTCCCTTTGGTCTTCCTGGGTTTATACAACCATACCTTTTCTCCTGGTACAAAGCTGACTTCAGTAGATCTCTTATCATAAGTTAACTTCATCGAAT
>NW_013763586.1:0-874 GCF_000517525.1 Limulus polyphemus
CTTTTTCCTCAAACAGCTGCTGTAATCTCTCTTCTTGTTTATTTTGTTGTTCGAGCTGCCATTGTTGCAGGTTTTCTTGCAACTGCTGTTGTCTCTCTTCTTGTTTCTTTTGCTGTTTTTGTATTGCTACCATCAAGTCTGCTAAGCTGTAGTTTGATTTGCCGCTTCTCGTTTCCATTTTTTTTTTTCTATCCCACTCTCTGACACCAATTTGTTACGTCTCCGTTTGTTAATTAACTTTCCGTAACTTAGTTCCGACGAAACTTTAGCGGCATAAGTCCTTACTTAATAAAACCGGTTTATTCTTTCCGAATACAACTTTACGATACACTTATTTTCAACAATCACGCTAAAGCAAACGCTATAACGAACGTTAACTTCAACAATACGTCTCTCTCTGACTGCAGTTCAATTACTCATTAGGTACGCGCACACATTACCGTCACGTTGTCACCCTCTTTTATATACCAGACTACCCTATATCTAGTAAATGCTAGAGCATTCGCCAAAGTACAGGATAGTTCTAGAAAGTAGAGGGCGTAAGAATAGTCACGTGATCTCGATGACGCAACAATAACAAATGATTTAATTTCAGTGGATTCACATCGGACATGAGTACTTTTACGAAAACATTACCTAACTTCATTGATAGAAACAATGGGCGTGTGATCAGTGAAGACCACAAAGCTAGTTAGCTCCCTATTAAATGAGTTGTACTTACATCAGCTCGAAATTAACTCGCTCATCGTAAACTCTCGCTAAGATATCAAGGAAGTTCTGGACTAGAAAGAAGACTTTATATTGCTTGTAAAACTTTTGTATATAAATCATTGTTTCTAAAAAGTATTTGTAATAACTGTTATTGTAAATTGTA
>NW_013763587.1:0-873 GCF_000517525.1 Limulus polyphemus
AAGCTTGAGGACATCGGATGATGCAGTTGGGTAGGCCTTGTGTGCCATACTTTCCAAATCCTGTGCCAGCTCTTGCAGGCTCTTCCCTTTAGCACGGACTCTCGTCCTAAACCTAGCCCTGTAGACTTCAGACTGATTTTGAGTTCCATACCTGATTTCTAGAGCAGCTACCAGTGCTCTATAGTTGTGCCTGTCATCTGCTGGCAACTGTCCGAGTATTTCCAGTGGTTGTCACTTCAAGCTCGTTGCCAGGTACACTGCTTTCTGTTCCTCTGTCCATCCATTCATTTCTGCCATGAGCTCAAATTTTGCTCTATATGCTTCCCATGGTGCCTTCCCATCGAATTCCTGTGGCTTCCTTCGTACTAGATCACCCCTATTGCTAACACTTATATCTAGGATGTGACTTCTGACAGGACTGAAGATGTCTGCATTAGGGTTTAGCTACGGGGTCTGGAAGGGGTTTCCTGTTGTCTGGGGCTGATTAGGTCCATGGCTAATATATCATCCTTGTGTAAAAGACAGTAAATCGTCCTTTAATGTATTTAATTCACTTTGAAATTTACAAATATTTTCCATTTGTGCATGCTGGCTTTCTCTCAACTGTCGGAGACTTTTTTCCTGTTTCTTTTCTCGTTCCTGTTTCCTTTCTTGCTCCAGTTACCACTGGTGCTGGTTTGTTTGCCACTGCTGTAGTCTCTCTTCTTGTTTCTTTTCTTTCTCCTCCAACAACTGTTGTAATCTCTCTTCTTGTTTATTTTCTCGTTCTTCCTGTTTCTTTTCTTTTTCCTCCAACCACTGCTGTAATTTCTCTTCTTGTTTCTTTTATCGTTCTTCTTGTTTCTTTTCTTTTTCCTCCAACAACTGTTGTAA
>NW_013763588.1:0-2188 GCF_000517525.1 Limulus polyphemus
ACATCTCACAGGCCCAAGACATATCTTCAGACTGACCTAATAGCAGTAGGTACAATGAAGATTTACCTCACAAAGTATGATAATTATTTGTAATTAATAGAATACAGCTGAATTTACGTGTACAATTGTAACTTTAAATAGCCATTAGATTATGGTGAGAAAACTCTAAATGTTTTTAGATTTAGCGAAGAAATAACAATTACTCCTATAATCCCAAAGATATACAGAGTTTAGAGAAGCTACCTTTTAATTCCAAAGGTATATAGAGTTCACAAAAGATTTTCTTTAATTTCAAAGATATACAGAATTTAGAGAAGCTTAGAGAAATTGTCATTTAAAATAAGAACAACACAAGATATGGAGAGTTTAGAAAAATAGTCTTTTAATCCCAAAGATATACAGAGTTTAAAAAAAAACTTCCTTTAATCCCAAAGACATACAGAATATAGAGAAGTAAATACATTAGCCACATGCAAATAACTAGCTGTTTTTAGTGATTTGTCGGGTTTGTTATTGGGTGTTTGTAAAAACCTTATTGTAACAATTAAGGTTCTGTTTCAAAGTTTAATTAAGCTTGAAGTTTTAATGAAGCTCTTTCTATAGTTCAAAAAATCTTGAAAATAAAATCAATTTTATTCTTAAGCATCATTTATTAAATGCCAGAATTAATAAGGCAAACAACGATATTAAAAAACTTATCAAAGCCCAACAAGAAGAAAACTGGTTCATGTACTGTCAATTCCTAGATAATAATAAAACTAACCCCGACCCATTCTCGTGTAAATTCAAATCCATCTATAACGAACCAGCTTCAAGCGTCCATAGTACAATTAAATACAATAATAACTGTAATCTCAGATACAAACAAAGTAAACCTTCTTACTGTTAATGAAATAGTATTCACTACATCAAACCTAAACAGTTTTAATAGTGAACATTTCATTACTGTCAACAAGCACAGATACGACAACCCTGTTACAATTAACTCTAACGATATACTAAATAACGGCATTTCCAGACACATAACTGAAGCCGAAATCAAAAGAAACATTACAAAACTTAAACATTCTCCCCCAGCGAGGATGGTATAAGAACATAATTTTAAAGAACGTCCCTGACCTTCTTCTAAAACATCTCTGTACCCTCTACAACATATCACTAATGTCAGTATATTATCCAGCCCTGTGGAAAAGCGTGATTATTACAGTTATCCCTAAAAATGGGGGTGACCCTAGTTATCCAAGTAATTATTGGCTAATAAGCCTTTTAAACTGTATAAGAAAACTACTTGAAAAATGTCAATCGTAACAATGTAACATTAGCTCCGTTCTAGAGCTTTCGACAGCGTTTTGCACAACAGCCTGCGTTACAAATTATTAAAGTACAATATTACCGAAGCTATCATTAGATGGATCTCGAGCTTTTTACCCGACAGATCCGTCAAAGTCAGAGTAAACAACAACATTTCTACAGCCTTAATGTTACAAACAGGAGTCCCTCAGGGCTCTGTACTGAGACCGTAACTATATATCAAACATACGCATCTCAGTAAGTGGACGATGTCGCGGTCTGTAGCACGTCATGAAACCTATTTCTATTGGCCACCAAAGTTTAACATACAGTGGATCACATACTCACGTGGTGCAACGTTATTCTCAACCCGTCAAAAACACAAATAATCGTATTCCCTAATGAACTAACAAGAAACAGAAAAAATTAACAAAGTAAGTCTCCAACTATATAATACCCAGATGAAGTTCAGTAACAGTTAACTTTCTTGTTGTTACCTTCAGTAGTAAACCCACGTGGAATGTTTACTTCCACGAAATATGTACACAAATCAAATGAAGAATGAATTATCTTCGCAAACTCAGCGGCTAAGCTAAACGGTGCAACGTCCACTAAATTATTATGTCAATATGTAAAACATGAATAAGACCTATACTTGAAAATGGTAACGTGCAATATGTCAAACTTTTTCGAAACACTCGAGACTCAACAAAAAATATCAAAAACAGATTAATAGATTTATCAACCAAATATTATCAGAAATCTAAACACCGTAACTCGTTGCTATAAAAAATCACCACACTTACAGAAACATGGTATAAATACATATCACCTTTCAACACTATAAAAACATTCAAAGCTATCAACCTACTAATGACATTTTCCGAAACCTCCTTTA
>NW_013763589.1:0-1066 GCF_000517525.1 Limulus polyphemus
AATCTCTCTTCTTGTTTATTTTGCTGTTCGAGCTGCCACTGTTATAAGTTTTCTTGCCACTGTTGTAATCTCTCTTCTTGTTTATTTTGCTGTTCGAGCTGCCACTGTTGCAGGTTTTCTTGCAACTGCTGTAATCTCTCTTCTTGTTTCTTTTCTTTTTCCTCCAACAACTGCTGTAATCTCTCTTCTTGTTTATTTTCTCGTTCTTCTTGTTTATTTTGTCGTACTTCTTGTTTCTTTTGCTGTTCTTGTATTGCTGCCACCAAGTATACTAAGCTGTAGTTTGATTTTCCGCCTCTCGTTTCTATTTTTTTCATCCAACTTCTGACACCAATCCGTTCGTTAGATAATTTTCCGCAAATTCGTTCAGACGAAACTTTAGCGACACAAGTCCTTTCTTGAATAAAACTGGTTTATACTTTCCGAATACAACTTTACGATACACTTAATTTCAACAGTCGCTCTATAATAACGCTATAACTCACGTCTCACGTGGCCAACAATATTTCATCCGCATACATTCAATTATTCATTTCCTCCCCGTCGCATCGTGGCCGGTCTTATATATACAAGACTACACTATATCTAGAAAGATCACGAGATTTAAGGAAAAGACGTGAAGGTTCGAGAATAACGTGGCGTGATACTAGTCACGTGACATCGATGTCGTAACAATATGAAATTCAACTACATTTACGTGCAAGTACAAATATATTCTGCAGTGTGAGAACAATAACAGGATGTTAGAGTGTTTATGTAGACATCGAATATTTGTTGTAAGGGGTATTCTCTATATTTTTGTCAGATTGTGGTTTTAGATTTTTTGTAATTCCAAGATGTGTGTTTTCAAAACGTTTAACCATACTGGGGAAGCATATTTGATAACAAGAGGTATATATATTTAGGAAATCTTAAGAATGTTGTCTGTCCATGTAGCTCCGTGATTTCCATATGTACACCTAATTAAACTAACTCTTGGCCAAGCTTTTCTTCTCATACATTAGATGTGTCCAGAACATGGACTTACAAGAACATGGACAGAGATACCCTTGAACTTAATACCATT
>NW_013763590.1:0-874 GCF_000517525.1 Limulus polyphemus
ATCAGCCTCTCAAATGTTGCTGGAGCATTACTGAGCCCAAATGGCATCACTCGATATTGCCAGAGACCTTGGCCATCACTAAATGCTGTCTTGGGTCTATCTGCTTCAGCCATTTTTACTTGATGGAAACCTCACTTTAAGACCAGAGTTAAAAACCACCTGGCTCCACTTAGGGCATCAAGAGTATCATCAATTCTTTGCAGCAAGTATAAGTTACACTGTTAAGAGCCCTGAAGTCCACTCAACCATGTTGGGTCCCATCCTTCTTCTGAACTAATACGATGGGAGCTGACCAGAGACTGATTTATCGACTACCCCTTACTTATATAGACCTCCATGACCTTCTCTATCTCTTGTCACTTTGCTGGAGCTATTCTCCTTGGAGGGATCTTTATTGGACGGTGATTGCCTGTGTTTATTCTGTGCTCTACAATGTTTGTGCATCCGAGGTCATGATCTCCTTTCGAAAAGACGTCAGCATAATTTGCCAAAGGTTCTTTTACCTGAAGAGCCTGTGATGATGCCAAATGAACTATACTCTTCTTATAGAGGTCAGTTAAATATTCTGGAAGTGTATGTCCTTTCTTTACAGTTGTATCCCTTGCTTTAACATCGACTGGCTCTACCTCATGGCACACACCCAACAATGCCCCTTCCTTAAGTGTCTGTTCACATTTAGAGAAATTGGCCACTGTTATAGGTATTACTTGATGACCTGCTACAAATGATCTTCCAATCGTCTATTACACTGGCCTGGATGGGTCTTCCACTGCTTCTACAAGCATTGGGCTCCCATGGGGATGTTCTTTATCCTACCCCAATTACCTTCTCTGACATAGGGGGTATTGTAGTTGAGTTAAGTGCTGTGACACGC
>NW_013763591.1:0-2163 GCF_000517525.1 Limulus polyphemus
ATTTTAAAAGACGTAACAGCCTTTTACATGTTGTTTTTTTCGAATAGTCTTAATTTTAAAGCTATTCTTTGTTTACAATATGAATGACAAAGAGAAAACAGGAAATCGAAGCTAGCCGAAATTTTTATTTCAAATTATAAGATATCTATTAGGAATTTTGATCAAATGATATCCATTTTAAAAGTCTTACATCAAGAGCATCTTTGTGTTTAAATATGAGGAAACCAATTTCTTTTTCAAAACATTGTTAGAAACATGGGCTTTTCGGTGAAAATATGAATTTTTTTGAAAAATGGAAAGAAGTACTTTTTGACACAAAATTAATAGAAAAATATAGGATAGTGCTTATTTCGAAGGAAAACTCAAAATTGAGATAATAAACCTTAAACGAAAAATATTATGTTCCGTGAAAATATAAAAAAATTGAATTTTCCCTATTCCAGAGTAAAACTATTCAAAAGGAGGAATTTATTTAGTAAGATGTAATGGCCTATTACATGTTGTTTTTTCGAACAATCTTATATTTAAAGCTATTCTTTTATTAGAATATAACTGTAGAGAGAAAAAAAACAGTAAAATCGAAGCTAGCCGAAATTTTGAATACAAATTATAAAAAATCTATTGGAAATTGTGGTCAAATGATGTCCATTTTGAAAGTCTTATATCAAGAGCATCTATGTGTTTAAATATGAGGAAAACCAATATTTTTTTCAGAATATGGTCAAAACATGGGCTTTTCGGTGAAAATATGAATTTTTTTGAAAAATTGAAAAAGTACTTTTTTGCCGCAAATTTAATAGAAAAATATCGGATAGTGCTTATTTCGTAAGAAAACTCAAAATTGAAATATTATACCTTTAAGGGAAAATATTATGCAATTTTTTTAGCTTTTCACGGGAAACTTTCCATAATCCAAGTCTTACAAAATAAATTCTTTCTTTTGAATAGTTTTACTCTGGAATAGGGAAAGTTCAATTTTTTTTATATTTTCACGGGACATAATATTTTTCGTTAAATGTATAATATCTCAATTTTGAGTTTTCTACGAAATAAGCACTATCCGATATTTTTCTATTAATTTTGCGTCAAAAAGTTATTTTTTCCATTTTTCAAAAAAATTCATATTTTCGCCGAAAAGCCCATGTTTTTTACCATATTTTGAAAAACATATTTGTTTTTTCTCATATTTAAACACAAAGATGTAAGACTTTCAAAATGGATATCATTTGATCATAATTCCTAATATATTTTTTATAATTTGAAATCAAAATTTCGGCTAGCTTCGATTTCCTGTTTTTTCTCTGTCATTCATATTGTAAACAAAGAATAGCTTTAAAATTAAGATTATTCGAAAAAAACAACATGTAAAAGGCTGTTACGTCTTTTAAAATAAATTACTCATTTTGGATTGTTTTTACTCTGAAAAAAATGCATATTTTCACCGAAAAGCCCATGTTTCTAACCATGTTTTGAAAAAAAATTGGTTTCCTCATATTTAAACACAATGATGCCCTTGATGTAAGACTTTCAAAATGGATATCATTTGATCAAAATTCCTAATAAATTTTTTATAATTTTAAATAAAAATTTCGGCTAGCTTCGATTTCCTGTTTTCTCTCCTTTCAGTTATATTGTAAACAAAGAATAGCTTTAAATATAAGATTATTCGAAAAAAACAACATGTAAAAGGCCATTTTTTTACTCTGGATTATGGAAAGTTCAATTTTTTTTAGCTTTTCACGGGACATAATATTTTTCGTTAAAAGTATTATATCTCACTTTTGAGTTTTCCTACGAAATAAGCACTATCCAATATTTTTCTATAAATTTGCGTCAAAAAAGTACTTCGTACCATTTTTCCCCAATCCAAAATGAGGAATTTATTTTGTAAGACGTAATGGCCTTTTACATGTTGTTTTTTTCGAATAATCTTAATTTTAAAGCTATTCTTCGTTTACCATATTAGTGAAAAGAGAAAAAACAGTAAAATGGAAGCTAGCCGAAATTTTGATTACAAATGATAAAAAATTTATTAGGAATTTTGATCAAATGATATCCATTTTGAAAGTCTAACATCTTTGTGTTTAAATATGAGGAAAAACAAATTTTTTTTCAAAATATGGTCAAAAACATGGGCTTTTCGGTGAAAATATGAATTTTTTG
>NW_013763592.1:0-1168 GCF_000517525.1 Limulus polyphemus
ATTATGAGCACCACATTTTGTTTCAGCCGTGTTTCTATTCTCACTTAATTGCTCTAACAGTCCAAGCAATTCATCCACTTTTTCATGTACAACTTTTACTGCCTTTTCTCTTGCACTCCACCGTGTTTCTGATTTACGCTTGACAGAGATTTTAAGCCCCTCCTGCAGTTCGTTTCATTGAGTTGTTGAATGAGCAAAGAAATTATAAATGGCTTCAATTATACCAAAAAAGGTAATAACTGTTGTTTCCTGACTTGCAGCATGAAGACATGCTAAGTTCAAACTATGGTTGTCACAATTTATAAACACTGTTTTTGGATTTTTGTTCAGAATTCTTTGTTGAACGCCTGACAGATGACCTGACATGACAGCAGCATTATCATAACATTGTGAACAACAATCACTCAATAAAATTCCATCCGCTTCTAATTTTGTGCTTATTGTTTTCTCAATATTGGCAGCAACTTTGTCCTTTATCTGTATAAAGTCAATAAATGACTCTTTGACTACTACTTTTCTTGTCTTAAAGTCAATGTCCACAAACCGAATCACTTGGGCCAATTGCTCACAATGGGATAGATCAGGTATGGAATCAAACGGAATACCATAGTATTTGTTTCTACGAATTGCTGACAAACAATAATTTCGCACATGTGAAGCCATGAGATTTATAAACTCATTTTGGATTTCAGGAGAAAGCTAAGATGTTGACGTTTGCTTATTTTTAACACGCTCTAAATGCTCTCTCATTACTGGATTATACTTTGCTAATAACTGCAAAAGTGACAGGAAATTTCCAGGGTTTTTGTTTGAGATTATGTCCTCAGTATGATCACGAAATGCAAGATTCTGAGAAGCTAAATATTTGTACAATCCAGTAACTGTTGCAGTACACCTCTCCATTTATTTTTTCTTGCTGAATTTACCTTTGCAGCTCTTCATCAATGCCACCGTGAAGACGAATTCAGTTTCTTTCCAAGCAGCAAATAACTCACGAAGACTACCACTATTTTCATGGGCAATTTTTTTCCACTTAGAGAATCCACCCTGTGTTTTGAAAGCAGACTGACTACCGGATGTCATACATGTAGATAGAAAAAAAGAAAGACGACAAAAACAGTATGCTGCATTATGTAGAAGTGAATACACCAAACCAGGAAACGATTAA
>NW_013763593.1:0-873 GCF_000517525.1 Limulus polyphemus
CTTCTTAACTCCGAGATGTCCTCCTGTTAAACTATCATGGGATTGACGCAGCACAACTTCCCGTAACATCCTCGGTATAACTGTTTGCCAGGTTGTCACTTTCCCATCTCCGGACAAGAATACCATCGTCAAGCTTCAACTGGTCCCATTGTGCCCAATAGTTCTTTGTCACAGGACTTAAGCTAGACACCTTCTCCCAAGCAGGGTGCAAAATCAATTACTGGCTTCAAATCTTGGTCTTTCTCCTGTTCTGCTTTAATATCTATACCTAGTTCCACTTCACCATCATCAACTTCTTCAGTCACTTTGACTTCAGCTTGATGGCACACTTACCGGAATTCAGCCTTTGTTGTTTTCAAACGTCATTTTGACAAAGTTAACCACACACTTCATCTGTAGTAAGTAGTACAACCCAAATATGCACGGGTCTTCAATGTCAGCCAAGTATACTTTGTGTCTATTCTTTATGCCCATGAGCTCAATAGTTACCCACACTGGTCCCCACAACCTTGCATAATGTCCTGTCACACCACAGCGTTTCTGTATGGCTTCTGGTACTCCTTTGTGATGTAGCACCTTGATACTCACAAGGGTTTGCTGAGATGCAGAATCTATGACAAAGTTGCACTTTTGGCCATCCAGCTTTCCTGTCATGTAACCCTCAACACCAACCACTACTGGTTTTCCCGAGGCTGACTTACTCTTCATATGTTCTTGCTTTCCACAGTTCCAACAACCTTTTTGGGTAGTATCCTTTCCTGCTGTGGCATCTTCCCTGTGTTGAAGTTGCTGGCATTAAGCTCTCTTGTGCCCAGGTTTGTTACAGTGCCAGCAAAGTCCCTCAAACTTCTCTGAAAGCTGACCTTTTCTGGT
>NW_013763594.1:0-868 GCF_000517525.1 Limulus polyphemus
TCCAAGTATTTCCAGTGGTTGTCCCTTCAGGCTTGTTGCCAGATATACTGCTTTCTGCTCCTCTGTCCATCCCTTCATCTCTGCCAGGAGCTCAAATTGTGCTCTATATGCTTCCCACTGTGTCTTCCCATCGAATTCCTGTGGCTTCCTTCGTACTAGATCGCCCCTATTGCTGACATTCATATCTGGGATGTGACTTCTAAGAGGACTGAAGATGTCTGCATTAGGGTTTAGCTGCGGGGTCTGGAAGGGGCTTGCCGTTGTCTGGGGCTGATTAAGTCGATGGTTAACGTATCCTCCTTGTGTAAAATACAATAAACCATCTTTTAATGTATTTAATTCACTTTTAAATTTACTAATGTTTTCCATTTGTACTTCTTGCCACTGTTGTTGACTTTCCTGTAGTTGCTACTGACTTTCCTGGAACTGTTGGAGACTTTCTTCCTGTTTCCTTTTTTGTTACAGTTGCCACTGCTGTAATCTCTCTTCTTGTTTCTTTTCTTTTTCCTCCAATAGCTGTTGTAATTTCTCTTGTTTATTTTGCTGTTCGAGCTGCCATTGTTGCAGGTTTACTTGCCACTGCTGTAATCTCTCTTCTTGTTTCTTTTCTCATTTTTCTTGTTTTTTCTCGTTCTTCTTGTTTCTTTTTTGTTTATATTCTCGTTCTTCTTGTTTCTTTTGCTGTTCTTGTGCTGCTGCCATTAAATCTGCTAAGCTGTAGTTTGATTTGCCACTTGTCGTTTCCATCTTCTTTTTCTTTTTTTTCAGTCCTACTCTCTGACACCAATTTGTTACATCATGTTCGTTTGTTAATTTCCCTTAGAAATTCTTCCCGAGAATCTTCAGTGATACAAGTTTTTTTTATTTA
>NW_013763595.1:0-1171 GCF_000517525.1 Limulus polyphemus
ATAGATAACAAATCATCTATGTAATGAAAAGTGTAAATGTATAAGTAAGGATTTAAAGTCTGCTTCATAAATGAGTTTCCTAAAAGAACAGATACAGATTGGCAATATTTGAAGAGAAGTTTGTTCCCATTGGAATATCCACCTTTTGCTTATATACTTGTCCATTAAAAGTAATATAACTGTTATAAATACAGAAATGGAGTATATTTTTACAATGAATTATAGTAATTTTATATTCGGGTATAGTTATTTCATTATTTATAAAGTTATCAAACAAATAATTGAAAACCCTGAGTAAATATTTTAGCTCTATTTTACTATACGATGTAGTAAAGTCATATGTAAAAATAGAACCGGCAGTTTTTGAAAAATGTAAGTTATTTAAACATTAGAAAACTGGAATTATCTGCTATGATAATAAGTTGACAACCTGGACCTATAACAGTGGCAATATTTGATTCATTATTGTTTTATAGTACTGATTCAATTGCCTATTAAAAATTAATGTAATCAACAGTTTGTAAGTTATTTATATATGAATACATATAGACATACACACAACCACTTTTTGGTGTCACCACCTACTTATAAACACAAGCCATAACCACATACACACTAATTTATGACTTTATGACTATTTGATGGTTATTATCAACAACTTTCAAACATGAGCCATATACATAAACATGCTTTAGAATCAATTTATGGTATTATTATCTACTTGTAAATACAAATCATACTGTCACTTCAGAGCATTATCTCCTACTTATAAGATAAGGTATATGTATTTACAAAGAGAAAGAGAGATGTATGCCCACTTTGTAGCCACTTCAAGCTGTTATGTTCAACATGCAAACATGAATCATACATATATATACACCTGGAAAAAAGTTAAGCACCCCCAAATATTTTTCAGGATTGCTTATTGAAAATAAGGTTTAATTTTCATGATGTTGAGCAATGTTCATAATTTCAAACATAATTAAAAGGATGTGAGCGTTCAGGTGTGACATTTAAATCAGGCGCGTTTTTTCCCCATGTGCAACTTGCTCCCTTCTTCACGTCCAATATGCACTATTTTCTCGTGCATCAAATCCGTATTTAAGTCCCGAATTTCTGAATGCAAAATACATTTTAAGTAAGAATGGCAAGAAGACGGATATCAGAGGCG
>NW_013763596.1:0-873 GCF_000517525.1 Limulus polyphemus
TTATGTGATTAAGCAATTTTTATAATTTGCCAATGTATTTAAAATTTATTATGTAAGTTAATTAGAAGAGATTTAAAAAAATAATTAAGATCATATTTAACCAAAATATTAAGAATCTTAATAGGCAAATATAGTATTAAGAATTTGATACTAATTTAATTAAAATCTTTGTTAATTTAATTAACCAGGACAATGACTAAAAGAGAGAGACGTACCTTGTCTGTTCTCTACAAAAACCGTTTGTTTGAATACATGCCTATCCTTAAAATGGCGAGCTCAGGTTTTCATCTAGCGTCGTTGTACCGGCACAAAGGAGACCAGCCTGAAAAGGCTGCGACGACAAAATAGAACTTTAAAAACAGAAACTGCTTTTTATCACAAATAAATCGGAAAACACAAGACAGACACAGCAGAAAAGCAAGTAGTGAAGTGCGCGCGTGGTCGTTGTGCGCGTTTTTTGAAAAACGACGTCAGCAACAGCATGAATACGAAGACTAAAATCTCCAACTCTTTCAGCCAGCCCCCCAGTGGCACAGCGGTATGTCTGCGGATTTACAACGCTAGAAACCGGGTTTCGATACCCGTGGTGGGCAGAGCACAGATAGCCCTTGTGTAGCTTTGTGCATATTTAAAAACAACAACAACAACATCTTTCAGCCAAGAGAACTCTTCCAACTATACAGCAAGTCTAGTGTAGGTGGCAATATCAGTAATGTCAGTACTAATCTAGATTTAAGTCCCGATCTAGATAACCTCAGTTTAATTGATAAAAAGGAACATAAAACGATAACTAGAAAGAGAAAATGGTTAAGAGATCTGCGGATGGCCATAGCTCTTCTGATCATGATGTAAGTGATGAAATGAAGCACACAC
>NW_013763597.1:0-953 GCF_000517525.1 Limulus polyphemus
TATATGATGTTCAGTGACTTGGCTGAAAAGTACGACGACTTATCTTGATTTGATGATTATTTCGAAATATTGTGTTTTGGCACTTGTGTATAAAGTTAAAATCATAAATAATATTCAACGTTAAAATTGGTATACAATTAAAAACATTTTATTTAGGCCTATCTATGGCCTTCGAAAAGCTGACGACTCTACATGTTTCAACGTCATCCTCAGGAGTGAATTACGAGACAATGCTAAAGTATTTATAACTTTTTAGTAGGTCATGTGACCTGTATGCTATTTTACATAAAATCACGCTAAACCATTCAGAGGAGATCAATCCACATTCTTGCAGAAATATTCGCCAAACCTTCATTTTTATTTAATACTACATGATCTTTTTTATGTTTTATTATTTCTAAGGATTCACGAATATTATTACCTGTTATACTTTTTGGTTGAGCTAATATTACAGTTTTTTTTTCCCCATAATATTGTGTGTTGTGTTTCCTGTACATGTTCTGCTATGGATACTCATTTAAACGGTATTTTTTCGGTAAAACTATATATTTTACTCTGACACTAATTAAAGCAAAAACGGCAATGAAGGGTAAAATGAAAACTTGAAATATACAAAATAAATATCCTTCTGTTTTACTTAGTCTCCTTTAAAACTATTTTTGCTTAACATCTCTTCAATTATTGGCTAGTTTCTTTTGAACAAAATACTGAAGTCAGTCATCTAGCACAAGAAATCGATCGTACTGGTGTACTGCAGTTAATGTATACTGTAGGTCCTTACAAGGGCGTAGCTACGGAAAATAGCGCCTATGGCAAGCACTGAAATAGCGCCCCTGTCCAAACATCTAACACCCATCTTTTAGATAACTTTACAATACTATCAGCTCAAAATACAAGTCAAGCTCGTTAATCTTTTAATTAACAAATTATGGCACTACATGAAAATTACAACT
>NW_013763598.1:0-872 GCF_000517525.1 Limulus polyphemus
GAGGTACAAAAATATACAACAAACAGAGAGGTACTAAAATATAAAACAAACAGATAGTTACTAAAATATACAACAATACAAAATTAACTCGAGTAGTAAGGACCAGGCGGTTTTGAGAAGCAGAAACTGGAGTTGTTTAACTCTCGAATTACCAACTTTGGAGTCAATATGAACTCCAATATTGGAGTTAATTGTACCTTTGATGTTCGTGTGTGTGTGTTACTAAGAGTCCCATAACCAACGAAACTGGCCTGGTGGTTAGGGCACTCGACTCCTAATCTGAGAGTCGCGAGTTCGAGTCCCGCCCCTTATCGGTCTCGCCCTTTTGGCCGCGAGGGCGTTATAATGTGACGGTAAATCCCAATATTTGTTGGCAATGTGTAGCCCAAGAGTTGGCGGTGGGTGGTTACTGACTAGGTGCCTTTAAAATTAGGGACGGCTAGTGTAGATAGCCCTCGTGTAGCTTTGCCCAACGTTCAAAACAAATCAAACAAAAAAATCAATAAAATTATTTTATAAAGTCAAAAGCCGATGGAATCCATTTACTTCATCGGTAATTCAATAGTTCATTATTGTTTTATGTTTAAATATAGATTATTTAATATATATATATATATACTAGCGTGTAGCCCGACAAAAATGACGGGGCAAGTACTACCTCCCCCACCCCCATAGTATACCCTAACCTCACAGTTCATAGCTAACTGAAATAAATACATTTTGTTAAATCAAACCAACAAAGAGGCAGAAAAATACAGTCGAGGCAGTCAAACGTCAGTAAATTCCTTTGTGAGTCAATCAAAATTAAGATCATTCATGAAATGAATTCGTGGCGTATTCACAGAATAATTATTGGTAAAATCAGTTATATT
>NW_013763599.1:0-871 GCF_000517525.1 Limulus polyphemus
CCGTTTTCGTTTTATTTCAATAGTATTTGTGTATGAATTAATCTATATAAATTTTAAAGAATATGATAATATAAAATATTAAGTTACCAAATCGTTATAATAGTTAAATTGTTGGTAAGGGAGAGTTTATTACTAGCTGAAAATTTATAAGAAATGCAGAACTTTGCAGAATGTTTTGTTAGAATGTAGTACAAGTAGCTTATTTTAATAACAATATCTAGTACTAAACAATATAATTAAATATTCGTAATAAGTTATAACAAATATATATATATATATATATATATAATTTTTTTTTTTCTTAAATGTTTTTGTTTTATTAGTCGGATTTAAATTAATTAAAATATTACTAAACATATTGTTTGTTATACAGCTAACTACATTGTTTTCGAATGATGTATATGAACTATTTCGATTTTACCGTTATTTGTATTTTCATAATCATAATTGTTTAAATATGTTTTAAAAAAATGTTTATTTTACGTCTTGTACGTTTCTTGCAAATAAATAAATGAGAAACCAAAAGTTGTCATTTATTGCAAATGTCTGATCGTCAAATATTACAAAAATTAATTGATAAAATTTGCACAAATACAAATTCATTTTGAAATAAAAACATTATTATACAAATAAAATTATAAATAAATTAAACATCATATTAAAATTCAATTATTAAATTTTAATGTTATTCTAACAACAAAATTAGTAAATCCTCAATCCAAGATTTTATTATTTTAATTCAATTACACTATTTTAATATTGTAATAGTGCGACGCAGAAATACACACATTGGGAGAGAAGGCAAATAAAAGAACAGCGCAAAATCAAATTAATGACAACACTTGTTAAAGTGTAATCGGTACTTGGTTTT
>NW_013763600.1:0-873 GCF_000517525.1 Limulus polyphemus
AATTACTAGAGCATTCCCGAAAGAACAAGATAGTTCTAGAAACTAGAGGGCGCCACAGTGGTCACGTGACTCCCTGACGCAACAATATACTTGGGTGATCTGATGCAAGCGTTTTATATTATTCGTGTTAATAGTTTCTTTTTTTCTTTTTTTTTGTAGAACCAGCATAGCCTTGTTCACAGCAGCGACAAATTTATAAACTACTAACGATGACTGTAAAGTTGGAATTTGGTCCTTAAATTTAAGGAAAGAAAGTAGGCGGCAATTAGGTATTTGTGGGTATATCTTCGGGTAACCTGTTTCAACTTATTCGTAATAACTAAAGAATATTTACCTATAGATGATAAACAGGTAAATAATTGGTATTTAGTCAGATAAAATAAATTTACATTATAAACAACTCGCTTAAAAGTACGAAGTATTCTGTCAACTATAAAACATGAAAACTTATTTTGCATAAAAAATCCTTGATGTCAATAAATTATTTCTGAATAATTTCCGTAAGTGCTTGATATTGTTACGCCTCCAGACGTTACTTAATTTTCCGTAAATTCGTTCCGACGAAACTTTAGCGACACAAGTCCTTTATCAAATAAAACTGGTTCATTCTTTCTGAATATAACTTTACGATACAATTAATTTCAACAGTCGCTCTATAACAACGCTATGTCTCACGTGGGCAACAATATTTTGTCCACATACATTCAATTACTCATTACAATGTTGTTCCGTCACGTTGTGAACGTCTTATATATACCAGACTACCCCCAATCTAGTAATCTCCCGACAATTCACGAAGGTTCGAGAAAGAAGTGGCGTGATACTAGTCACGTGACCTCCCTGACGCAACACTGCCCCTCCTTAGTATTGATC
>NW_013763601.1:0-873 GCF_000517525.1 Limulus polyphemus
CTATGTCATAGGAGGAATTTATGTGTATTATTGTATCTAAAACAATTTGTTTGTTGTTAAACTCAAAGCTACACAATGGATTATCTGTGCTTTGCAAACCGCGAGTATAGAAACCCAACTATTAACGTTTTAAGCCTTCAGACTTACCGTGTGAGCCACTGACTGGGCTTTAAGACAAGAATAGGCCTCTGACTAGGAAAATTAATGCATATTATATATTACTGTTTCTAAGACAAGAATATACTTGTAGCTATAGGACAAGGTATGTACATTACTGTATCTAATCATGAATAAGTCTGTATCATAAAACATATAAAGATGTACATTACTGTATCTAACCATGAATAAGTCTGTATCATAGAGTATATAAAGTTGTACATTACTGTATCAAACCATGAATAAGTCTGTATCATAGAGTATATAAAGTTGTACATTACTGTATCAAACCATGAATAAGTCTGTATCATAGAGCATATAAAGTTGTACATTACTGTATCAAACCATGAATAAGTCTGTATCATAGAGCATATAAAGATGTACATTACTGTATCTAACCATGAATAAGTCTGTATCATAGAGCATATAAAGTTGTACATTACTGTATCTAACCATGAATAAGTCTGTATCATAGAGCATATAAAGATGTACATTACTGTACCTAACCATGAATAAGTCTGTATCATAGAGCATATAAAGATGTACATTACTGTATCAAACCATGAATAAGTCTGTATCATAGAGTATATAAAGATGTACATTACTGTATCTAACCATGAATAAGTCTGTATCATAGAGTATATAAAGTTGTATATTGCTATATCTAAACAAAAACATGTTTCTATCATGGAGCATATATAAATATGTATTGCTATA
>NW_013763602.1:0-877 GCF_000517525.1 Limulus polyphemus
GAAACTGGGTCTAACAATTCAGTGGTGGATTTAGAGGGGGTCTGGACTCCCCCTTTTTTTCCTTTAAAACTCTATGGAAATGTAGGCAAGGGGAGAGTCAAAGACTAACTCGCAATGAGTCCCTGTGAGACACCAGCATTATTGATACATGATAGCAATTATAAGTTAAGAAATCGTGGACCCCCCCTTTAAAAAAATCCTGGATTCACTCCTGCATATGTAGCTGTAGAACCAATCAACATACTGCAAGTTTTTCCATCAATAATCCCATGGATTCGTGGATGATTTTCCCAGCTGCACTTAGCCCAATAAATCCAACTAGTTCCTGGCTTTTTTTGATGTTTGATTAAGTGTTTTTTTAATCCTTTGATCTGGTTTGGCTAAAACACACATTCTCAAAGTGTTGTCTCCTTAGCCTATTAATAACTGTTGATTCGTTACAGTAATCACAATATTTACCATATGTATAACAGTTCCCTCTTTCTTGTATTATTTAGGAGGAGTTTTTATTCCCTACAAGCTTTTATCTGCAGTTCATAACAGTATGTCCTTTTAAGTTATATTTTAAAGATCTTTTGTGATTTATTTCCTCCATTCTATGTAACTAGCTGTATCATTGGTTCTTTCAGTTGTTTTAGACTGTCATTAGGAGGGAGTTGGTGGTTCAATACTATAGGATAGGATGATTCTATAACTTCTAGATGATGCCTTTACACACATGTATGCAGGGGGGGAGCAGCCAAACCCACTATTTTTGTTGACTTTTGATTGGATGTTTGTGCATTTTATGTGAACAGCCATGCAATCGTTTAAACTATATTTCAAGCAAAATTGCTTGCAGATTTAATCTCATAATACATATTTTTTACAAATTTTA
>NW_013763603.1:0-1155 GCF_000517525.1 Limulus polyphemus
TTGTTGGACAACAACTGAAGGCGATCGTGTGATTTTATATACATTAGCAAGTACTTGAAAGGATCCTGATGTCTTGAGAATAATGTAACTCTACGTTTTTAATGGCAAGAGTAGATCAAAGAAAATCTACAATGAATGTTTTGCTTCTGTGTCTCATCAATGACATACCAGAGTTTCAAAAAGTAATTCACGACCTTATCAATAGTTTCTGTATCTAAGATATATTGGAATACTCAACTATTTAAAAACAGGCCAATAGTCGTAAAAACGACACTCTACATGTTTCGATGTCGTTCACGTCATCCTCAAGATGAAACATTTAGAGTGCCTTGTTACATGTAAACATACTTTAAATTTATTGACTGGTTTTTGTTACCAGGTATTTCAGGTATATCGGCAAAGACATTTCACGCAAGCTTCAGCGAATTACAAACATAGGGGGGGGGGGATTACTAGATAATGAATTTGTCCTTGTAAAGCAGCTAGCATAAATACAAGAACCTCAATCGCAATTCTGTCTTCACCAAATGTAACAATATCTATACTATAGTAAATAGATTCATCATAGTCTTATTAAACGGTGTTCTTGAGAAAATATGAACTATGCCAAACAGGTTAGCACAGTCTTTGTAGGATAAGTGGTCGCTTACCCTCATATGTATATAAAAACATCGATGAAATATCCCGGTTCACACAATTAACAGATGAAGTCCAATTTACCAACAACCTTGTGTTGGGAGTGAAAGTATTGAACGATTAGTTGTATGCGCAATGAGAATATAAGTTGAGAGTCAGAGCAACTATGATAACTTCCTCTCATTATCTTCGTGTTTTAGATGCACGAGATACACATATTTTGGATATACGGTTTTCTTTATAATCCTGTACGTAACGCTCCAAACTCACATTGCTAAACAGTAAAACATCCAAAACTCTTCCTGTTACCTGAAACCATAATGTAAGAATATGAGAAATAGTAGGAAATCGCTTCTAGATTTTACTTTTTTTAGCACAAGCCTCATATCCTTTCATAGAAAGGTTGTCATCCCCACGTAATAAAAAGCTCATTAATTCGGCACTATGATCAAACATGTGTTTCAAAACTAATATATGTATATTTTAACATTCCTAACAGTAATATATTTGAATCTCTAT
>NW_013763604.1:0-871 GCF_000517525.1 Limulus polyphemus
GGTTCGAATCCCCGTCACACCAAAATGGTCGTCCTTTCAGCCGTGGGGGCGTTATAATGGGACGGTCAATCCCACTATTCGTTGGCAAAAGAGTAGCCCAAGAGTTGGCGATGGGTGGTGATGACTAGCTGCCTTACCTCTAGTCTTACACTGCTAAATTAGTGACGGCTAGCGCAGATAGCCCTCGTGTAGCTTTGCGCGAAATTAAAAACAAAACATATCCTGGTTGTTTAAGACAAGAACATCTAAGAATAAGAGTTTGTTATTCCGTTGATGTTCAACCGTAAATTTTATATTGGAATGTTTGCCATATAAAAACTGGAGAAATTCGTTAATCTATTCAACATTGTTAAACATCACAAAAGGGTCATCACAGTTGTATTCGCGGCAAACACAAAGTTGGTACAAAGATCAGTGGTGTCGTATAGAAGTATATTTGGAAACAGTGGTTTGAATTTCGCGACACAGTGGGCTATCTGCTGCGTCAACAGCGGGGAATCGAACCTCGAATTTTAGCGTTGTCATTCCGTAAACTTATCGATGTTCCACCGGGTGATCAACAAAATTGAATCTATCCTAAGTAATACGGATAAGTTTATAGAAATTAGGAGTGATCCCATAGCAACCAGGGAGGCCAAACTAGGAGTGATCCCATAACAACCAGGGAGGCCAAACTTACGAGATATATTTGAAAGTTAAAAAAAAATAGGCGATATAACATAAAATATATATATATATCTATAAAATCAGCCAAGGGGATCACAATGTGGGGTTTTATACCGACTATCGAAAGTTCACAAACAGGGATATTTAGTTATACCAATTGTATCTAGTGTGGACATACCTGTAATCAACCATTAGCAAGATTTTG
>NW_013763605.1:0-873 GCF_000517525.1 Limulus polyphemus
GAAACAGGGACATTATTATGTCTACATCATTTGATAAATACCGCGATACAGGGACATTATTATGTCTACGTCATTTGATAAATACCGTGATACAGGGACATTATTATGTCTACATCATTTGATAAATACCGTGATACAGGGATATTATTATGTGTCTACGTCATTTGATAAATACCGTGATACAGGGACATTATTATGTCTACGTCATTTGATAAATACCGCGATACAGGGACATTATTATGTCTGTACGTCATTTGATAAATACCGCGATACAGGGACATTATTATGTCTGTACGTCATTTGATAAATACCGAGATACAGAGACATTATTATGTCTGTACGTCATTTGATAAATACCGTGATACAGGGACATTTTTATGTCTACGCCATTTGATAAATACCGTGACACAGGGACATTATTATGTCTACGTCATTTGATAAATACCGTGACACAGGGACATTATTATGTTTACGTCATTTGATAAATACCGTGATACAGGGAAATTATGGCCTTTGGATGTCATTTGATAAATACCGAGATACAGGGACATTATTTTGTCTACGTCATTTGATAAATACCGTGATACAGGGACATTATTCTGTCTACGTCATTTGATAAACACCGTGATACAGGGACATTATTATGTCTACGTCATTTGATAAATACCTTGCTACAGGGACATTATTATGTTTGTATGTCATTTGATAAATACCGTGATACAGGGACATTATTATGTCTACGTCATTTGATAAATACCGTGATACAGGAACATTATTATGTCTACATCATTTGATAAATACCGTGATACAGGGACATTATTATGTCTACGTCATTTGATAAACACCGTGATACAGGAACATTATTATGTCTAC
>NW_013763606.1:0-873 GCF_000517525.1 Limulus polyphemus
GAATTCAACAAAGTATCTTAATTTTTCGGGACGTATCTTCTTCCGTACTGGTCTCCATCTCGTTGGCTTCTGCTTCACGTGAGGTTCATCTGCTCCATCGGGAATTGTCCTATCATCAGTAACAGTCACATCAGTGGTAGTAACTTCATCAAGGGCTTCACTGTTTCTCTTCTCAAAACCGAGTAGAATTCTTCTTCTTTGACAGTGGCTTTTTCAGGTGACACGTCATCAGTGGCATCTTTTGTTCCATTGTTCACTTTGTCCCAACTGAAATGTCCTGGACCATGATAACACCAAAGCCTTTTGGCATGCATCACCTTTGGCTTACCTCGCCGACCACATTTTATCCAGAAAGTCACGTCTGAGAGACGATCTACTATGTCATATGGGCCTTCCCATGGAGAAGACAACTTAGGAGACTTCCCTTTGGTCTTCCTGGGATTATACAACCACACCTTGTCTCCTGATACAAAGCTGACTTCAGTAGATCTCTTATCATAAGATAACTTCATCGAATCAGCAGACTTTTTCAAATTTGAATACACTTGATGGTGAATATCATCCATCCTTGCAGATAACACTTTCACAAACTCTGACACATTTTCAGGCAACTCCTCATAAGGTGGGCGTTCTGTTAACAGATCCACTGGCAACCGAAGTTCCCGACCAAACATCAACTTTGCTGTAGTGTAGCCAGTGGCTTCATGCTCTGCTGTCCTATATGCCACCAACAGTGGAGGGAGTAAGACATCCCAGTCATCTTGGTTGCTATTACAAAACTTTGCCAATTCCTGTCCCAGTGTCCAGTTGTACTTTCCTACCATCCCATCAGACTGTGGGTGAAGTCGCGTTGTTCTGGTCTTTCATATGCCA
>NW_013763607.1:0-874 GCF_000517525.1 Limulus polyphemus
AGATATTGAGCATATTTCTGTAATACATGAGGGTGTGGTATTCCAATGTGACTTAATTTTCATGTGTGTATGAGAATTCCCTCATAACAGCAGCTTTGAATAGAAACTTTACAGTAAATGTAATTGAAACCTTAACTGAGTTTTGTAACTCTATCAGAAATTAAGGACATTGGACACTCAGAATATAGTTCCACAGCTTTCCATCTCTGGAGACTGATTTCTGTTCAACTATATTCAAGCATGAACTGGATTCAACTGAGAATGAATGAATGCTTCAATCATGCAAGAAAACTTGTATCCTCTCACTTGTGATGGCTTCATGATATTTATGGTTTCCCGCCTCAGCATGTACATCCACAAATAGCATTTTGAGATGTCAGAGACATGACATCGATCCTGCAATGGATGTATCATAGTTCCTGTAATGATAAGGAAACACCATATGCTTGATTTTAACATTCTTTTCTTCCTTTACTCAGTGTTCCCATTGCAATGATGTTGCATTCGAAGAACCACCTGACTCTTTTTTACTTCTTCCTGGATGTCTACTGACTTAACTGCTTGCATGAATTTCTCCACTTGACAGTTTTGGATGATGGGTATTTTAAATTCAGACATATGTCTACTCTGTAATTACTGTACTTCTCCATTGAGAGCATTCTTCTACCAAGTAAAGGAAAATGCTTTGCTCTGTTACCCTGGCTACCTGTTTAATCATCATTTTGGACTAGAACTGATGATGTGTCTGACAGTCCAGGCATATTTTCAGAACCTGCCCTTTGCTGCAAGTCAGTTCTTTTTCATGCACTTATTAGACAAGTAAGAAGTTATAGAAGAAGCCTATTCTTATAGATATATTGTGTGAACTTTGATT
>NW_013763608.1:0-1834 GCF_000517525.1 Limulus polyphemus
CCCGATTCCTGTGAACATATTTCTGAATTTATAGACTAATAGAAATACACAACTTGGTGGGCACAATGACGCATTGCAGTTTGAGATGACTTGCCGTGGTCGAGCGAGAGGATAGGCTGTGCAGCGCCGCATCTTTCTTGGTTTGTTGGTAATTTTAGCGGTGCTTGAAGTAAAAGGCGTGGCTTCCGCAGAATTAAAGTTATTTCTCTTTAAAGATTCACGCTGAAGTGTCCGATCCAATATTGATAGGTATTTAGGTTTAATAACCCAGGGGTGGTCTTTCAATAGCGAGAAACAGAACATAAATAAATCCGTCCTTGTTTATCGACAGTATTATAAAAGTGTTAAAATAAATGGCATCCTATTTAGTTACTGTACTTCGGCTAAATGTTGATCCAAAAGTAACGAGTATTTTATTTCGAAACTATGCTCTATTCATATTAATAAAATATCATACATAGAATCATTTTGGCACTAACGCAACAGCTCGAGTGAAAATATACAAGACAAAAGCATACAAACAAACAATGTTTAAGTAGATATATGTTAGAAATGTAAATAAATTATGGATATTGAAAACTTAAAAATTTGTAGATGTATGTTTGACCAAATACAGGTTAAAAAATCAAACAAATATTTCGTAACGACAAATTGTTCTGGCTAGCTGCCCTCATCTAGTCAATTGTTTAAAATTAGAAGCAAACAATACCTGAGGCCTAACTGGTCTCTGACCTGGCTATTTAACTTACCTGTATGTAAAGAGGGATCTTTTTTTTTTTCCTGGAAATTTTTGCTTGAGAGGTTAACGGAATTAACTGTCACTTTTATAACGCAACAGAGCACAGATAGATATTGTGTAGCTCAGTACTAAGAAGTCCAACAATAAGCCAACATTCTAAATTTTACGTATAGAAAAATTCCTCTTTTTCTTATTCATAAAAAACGTAAGTAAATGTAGTTAACTAGGAACCACATGTTGGTTTATTAATGGGTTTGATCTGAAAAAACGCATTTATGTTGAAGAATTTTTCTTTAGCATAAAAAATTGTTTTATTTGTGTTACGGTTTATAAAATAATATCTTCAGGACACATGAAAGGAAAATGTGTGCTTGTTCACTAGAGTTGTTATAAAAAATGTGCTTAACACTTTGGGGCCAAGGGTGCGTTAAAAGAATAACAATGAAAAAAAGTAGCCCAAGAGTCTATCGGTTCAATATCAGTGGAAGCTATGCACAGATAGCACTTGTGTAGCATTGTGAGAATTTCCGAACAAATAAACAAGATGATATTGACAAAAAACAAAAGAAAAAATGATAAAGTTTATTTCCAGCAGGAGTAACACCTGGAGAGAATAAAGAAGAAAACTCAAAACATCGTAAATATAATTAATTAGGAGATATCAATACTTCATTTGTCGATATTTTAAGACACGTTATTCAATGGATATATCCTCCCGTTTTAAACACTTCCTTATGCTGAACATCACTTTAATCGCTGTCTGTCTAAAATAATAATAATCTATCTTTTACTCCCACCCCCGGTGGCTCAGTAGTAAGTATTCAGTGTCATGAAGTTAAAAATCAGGTTTCGATGCCCCGGTAGGTAAAACACAGCTAGCCCATTGTGTAGCTTTGTGCTTTAATAACAACTACATCAAACCGAGTTACCTATATTTTTATCAGTGGCTGATACTCAACAACTTAGCTTTCCTGGATCAATGACATAGATATCCAACTGAAGATAGCTACTAGCCAATTTTGAAAAATCTCGATGACTGAGTGATATCTTTCTGTTTAGGCTCAGCCGATGTTCAACAGTATTGATTACTAAGTG
>NW_013763609.1:0-872 GCF_000517525.1 Limulus polyphemus
CACGGTATTGATGAAGTTAACGTTCGTTCGTTACAGTGTTGTTTTAGCGCGAGTATTGAGATTAAGTGTATATATTATAAATTAGTAAAGTTATATTCGGAAAGAATAAACCAGTTTTATTAAGTAAAGACTTGTGTCGTTAAAATTTCGTCGGAACAAAGTTACGGGAAAATCAATTAACAAACGGAGACGTAACAAATTGGTGTCAGAGAGTGGGATAGAAAAAAAAAGAAGAACGAGAAAATAAACAAGAGAAATTACAGCAGTTGTTAGAGGAAAAATAAAAGAAACAAGAAGAAAGATTACAGCAGTGGCAAGAAAATCTGCAACAGTGGCAGCTCGAACAACAAAATAAACAAGAAGAGAAATTACAGCAGTTGTTGGAGGAGAAAGAAAATAAACAAGAAGAGAAATTACAGCAGTTGTTGGAGGAGAAAGAAAATGAACAAGAAGAGAAATTACAGCAGTTGTTGGAGGAGAAAGAAAATAAACAAGAAGAGAAATTACAGCAGTTGTTGGAGGAGAAAGAAAATAAACAAGAAGAGAGACTACAGCAGTGGCAACTGGAACAAGAAAGGAAACAAGAAGTACAAATGGAAAAAATCAATAAATTTAAAAGCGAATTAGATACGTTAAAGGACGACTTTTTGTCTTTTACACAAGGAGGATACATTGACTATCGACTTAATCAGCCCCAGACAATGGCAAGCCCCTTACAGAGCCCGCAATTAAAACCTAATGCAGACATATTCAGTCCCGTTAGAAGTCACATCCCAGATATGAATGTCAGTAATAGGATTGATCCAGTGCGAAGGAAGCCACAGGAATTCGATGGAAAGGCTCCGTGGGAAGCATATAGAGCACAGTTTGAG
>NW_013763610.1:0-872 GCF_000517525.1 Limulus polyphemus
GTTGATTTTCCTACTAAAGGAATGTTGAATATTTTATATCTATAGTATTGTTTATTTTATTACTAAAAAAATTTTGAATATTTTATATCTATAGTACTGTTGATTTTCTTACTGAGGAAATGTTGAATATTTTATATCTATTGTATTGTTGATTTTCTTACTAAGGGAATGTGGAATATTTTATATTTACAGTATTGTTAATTTTCCTACTAAAAAAATGTGGAATATTTTATATATATAGTATTGTTGATTTTCTTACTAAGGGAATGTGGAATATTTTATATGTACAGTATTGTTAATTTTCCTACTAAAAAAATGTGGAATATTTTATATCTATTGTATTGTTGATTTTCCTACTAAAGGAATGTGAAATATTTTATATCTATAGTATTGTTGATTTTCCTACTAAAGGAATGTTGAATATTTTATATCTATGGTATTATTGATTTTCTTACTAAAAAAATGTTGAATATTTTATATCTATAGTATCATATATTTTCCTACTAAAGGTACATTGAATATTTTATATCTATAGTATTGTTAATTTTCCTACTAAAGGAATGTGGAATAATTTATATCTATAGTGTTGTTGATTTTCCTACTAAAGGAATGTGGAATATTTTATATCTATAGTATTGTTGATTTTCCTACTAAAGATACACTGAATATTTTATATCTATAGTATTGTTGATTTTTCATACTAAAAAAATATTGAATATTTTATATCTATAGTACTGTTGATTTTCTTACTGAGGAAATGTTGAATATTTTATATCTATTGTATTGTTCATTTTCCTACTAAAAGAATGTGGAATATTTTTTTATCTATAGTATTGTTGATTTTCCTACTAAAGGAATGTTGAATATTTAAT
>NW_013763611.1:0-950 GCF_000517525.1 Limulus polyphemus
CGCCCCCGCGGCTGAAAGGGCGAGCATGTTTGGTGTGACGGGGATTCGAACCCGCGACCCTCAGATTGCGAGTCGAGCCCCCTAACCACCTGGCCATGCCGGGCCAACAGTTTCAGTAACCCATGTAAGCTCAAAATAAATCAGCTGGTAAAAGATATTGAAAGTAAATATTCTGGCTTAGCAGAGGAAGAGATATCAATAAGAGGCCAGTAACCCACAAAGGTTAAAGCTTTTATAGTGTTCTTAAGCCAGAACATAGTGGTACAGGTCGTCAGGAGATGTCGATTGTGCTGTCATCAGCTTATTTTAGTAGGTATTAGTATAGCTGTGCTTTAAAATGTCCGCAGCACCGTAATTCACATATAAAATATGTCTCGTATTCAAATATACTTTAAAGATATTAATCGAGAGTAAGTGCAGTCAGATAAAAGAAAAATTTCAAACAAATACGTGAATTAAATTTAAAGGTTATTTCAATCTACAAGCTTTAAAACAACTTTAACTGCTGTTCCTTACGTGAAATACCTATCTCTTTTAGAATAAACTAAGACAGTAGTATCTGTGACAAATTACTTCAAATCTTGTTGTTTTATTGTTGTTAAGCACAAAGCTACACAAAGGGCTATCTGTACTAACCTAGACAGAGTTCTGAGGTTTGTCACTCTAGATGAACTACGCATGATAAAGAACTCCCATAAATGCCTAAGATTTTGAGCTCAAATAAACCTACAGTTTTGTGTGAAGAGTTAGTCTTATTACCTATTTTTTCTAGATATAGTTTAGTTTTTATTTAATATTTCTAACGCAAAAGTGGTTCAACTAGCTAATTCTGTTTTGGTTTTAGTGTTGTGCTAAAGGTAATACTTGCACAGTGTATTGTACAGATCTATAGTAATAACTTGTAGTTACAGTGTATTGTACAGATCTATAATAATAGCTTGTAGTTACAG
>NW_013763612.1:0-874 GCF_000517525.1 Limulus polyphemus
GGATGGGAGAGCTTGCTCAATAAACATGAGCTGAAGACAGAAACTGAATTGAGTTATTATTCTTATTTGCCTAAATTATGAATTTAGAACAGATTTGTCAAAGTCTGAGAAAGACAACTCCCCGTTCCCCCAAGTGAAATCTTATCTTTGTGTTCAGTTCCATGGAACTAAATTACCTAAATATCCATCAACACAGATTTATTTCTGTTCCTGATTGGTGAGAATATTTCTTTACCATCGAGTTTCTCAGACGTGTGGACAACTTACGTAATTGTTTTAATAACCTGAATAACAGATGCAGGCACGTTCATTGTTTGTTTGATTGTTTGTAATTAAACACAAAGCTACACAATGGGCTATCTGTGCTCTGCCCACCACGAGTATCGAAACCCGGATTCTAGCGTTGTAAGTCCGCAGACACACCGCTGTGCCACTGGGGGGCGGCACGTTCATTTTCGTACTTGAAACTGATAAAGAACTACATACGAAGTCGATGGACCAAGACAAAGAGAGTTGATGATTATGTCAACTGAGCAGAAAGAGGCTTAAAAAAAAAGATCATCTTCAAAAGGACCACTGATAGAGAACTTTAATACTAACTGTAACCCTTTTTGAAATTTTAATCGTTTTAATTCTCGTATAATATATTGCTTAAAAATATTTGATCTTAGATGATTCAGTGACAGAGAGAAAGGCGTAGAAATAAAGGAATTATTGTATGTATGCAATTGTAGGAGAAGGTTGAGGGATACCTACAAAAGATTTAGGCCCAGAGTATCTCAAGTCCCTATTGCGTCATTGTAATCTTCCATGCGTCTTTAACTTTTCGTTATCAAACTACCAAGAACCTTCCGTTCCCCACGTGGCACATTGG
>NW_013763613.1:0-1306 GCF_000517525.1 Limulus polyphemus
TCAGGATATGCTTATTATTGTTACGTCTCCGTTTGTTAATTAATTTTCCGTAACTTCGTTCCGACGAAACTTTAGCGACACAAGTCCTTACTTAATAAAACTGGTTTATTCTTTCTGAATATAACTTTACGATACACTTATTTTCAACAATCGCGTTAAAACAAACGCTATATCAACGAACGTCAACAATACTTCTGACTGCAGTTCAATTACTCATTATCTACACACACATTACTCTCCCGTCACGTTGTCACCCTCTTTTATATACCAGACTACCCTATATCTAGTAAATACTAGAGCATTCGCCAAGGTACAGGATAGTTCTAGAAAATAGGTAGCGCCACACCAGTCACGTGACCTCGATGACGCAACATTATTATTTTTAACACTGCATACCTTATTCGGTCCCTTAGTACCTTTTAAAGAAGGAAGAAGAGTGTATATTATTATTTCAACTACACGCTGTCTGCCATATCTACTGCCCATTACACATTTCGGTCAATACAGAACTCGTTAGACAGGGTGAGATACAAATAACACATCAGTTTTTACGGTGTAAACGTTTCTTGTTCTTCTTAAAAAACAACAACATAAGGAAATGAATAAGAAATTTAACATTAAAAAAATATAACGGGTCTAATACTAATGTCTCGTGACAAGTACAATTAAATATAATCATGCTTCGACAGCTTAGAAAATGCGTTCAAGTCATAAAAATTGTTAGTAGGATATAGTGTTGTGGACCTTTCTAGAATTATATTGTTGTTTAACATAAAGAAAGTTTAATATAAAGTGGCCTTAACGTCTAGAACTTTCTACGAGGTTTAAGAAAATCTTAAAGTATCGTTTAATAGGCGAATTTGCCCAAGGTTGTTTGATTAGAGAGCTTTTTTAGTCAGTTAATGAATATTCATTGCTTGGCTCAGTTAGTTTCCTGCTTAATTAGCTAACTCAGTGCTGTGAATATTGAGTTTGTGTTTCGAGGAAGAAACAAAAATAAGAAAATAGTAAAGTAAGTGACATTTGAGTTTATACTTATTTTATTTGTGTAGGCAGGCTTATTGGTGAGTGTTGGTTATATTAATCCTGTAACCTGAAGGTCAGGAAATAAAAGATTTTTGTTATTGTTACGACTGGATTTTGTATTATTCTTTTTACCGAATAGTCTAAAAGAACCCAGCCAACAATAGAAACCATTACAACAATAACTTACACAACTCATAAAAAAATATTTGTTTCAAGCCAACAATAAAAACCATTACAACAATAACTTACACAACTCATAAAAAAAATATTTGTTTCAAGC
>NW_013763614.1:0-873 GCF_000517525.1 Limulus polyphemus
AAAGAAGAACCATTAAAACATAAAAAACAACAGTTAGGTTTCTATACTATTATACAACGTCAAGAACAACCAGAAAAACATAAAAAAACACTTAAGTTCCTCCACTATTATACAACATGAAGAAGAACCAGTAAAACATAAAAAACAACAGTTAGGTTTCTATCCTATTATACAACGTCAAGAAGAACCAGAAAAACATAAAAAACAACAGTTAGATTACTCTATTATTATACAACGTGAAGAAGAACCATTGAAACATAAAAAAACAACAGTTAGGTTCCTCTACTATTATACAACATGAAGAAGAACAAGTAAAACGTTAAAAAGAACATTTAGGTTCCACTACTATTATACAACGTTAAGAACATCCAGTAAAACATAAGAAGCAACTGTTATGTTCCTCTAATAATATACAACGTGAAAAAGAACCAGTAAAACATAAAATACAACTGTTAGGTTCCTCTACTATTTTACAAAGTGAAGAAGAACCAGTAAAACATGAAAAATAACAGTAAGGTCCCTCTACTATTTTACAACGTGAATAAGAACCACTAAAACACACAAACAATAGTTAGGTTTCTCTACTATTATACAACGTGAAAAAGATCCAGTAAAATATAAAAACAACAGTTAGATTCCTCTATTATTATACAACGTAAAGAAGATCCAGTAAAACATAAAAAGCAACTGTTATATTCTACTAATATTATACAACGTGAAGAAGAACCATTAAAACATAAATAGAACAGTTTGGTTCCTGTTCTATTATAAAACGTGAAAAAGATCCAGTAAAATATAAAAAAACAGTTAGGTTTTCATACTATTATACAACGTCAAGAACAACCAGAAAACATAAAAACAACAGTTAGGTTC
>NW_013763615.1:0-1042 GCF_000517525.1 Limulus polyphemus
GAGGAACTATTGTGAACCATGATTTCATTACCATGAATCTGTGGAGGAACGATTGTGACACCATGAATCTGGGGAGGAACTATGGTGGCATCGTGATTACATTACCATGAATCTGTGGAGGAACTATTGTGGCACCATGACTACATTACCATGAATCTGTGGAGGAACTATTGTGGCACCGTGATTACATTACCAGAAATCTGTGGAGGAACTATCGTGGCATCGTGACTACATAACCATGAATCTGTGGAGAAACTATTGTGGCACCATGATTACATTACCAGGAATCTGTGGAGGAAGTATAGTGGCACTGTGATTACATTACCATGAATCTGTGGAGGAACTATTGTGGCACCGTGATTACATTACCATCAATCTGTGGAGGAACTATGGTGGCATCGTGATTACATTACCATGAACCTGTGGAACAACTATTGTGGTACAGTGATTTCATTACCATGAATCTGTGGAGGAACGATTGTGACACCATGAATCTGGGGAAGAACTATGGTGGCATCGTGATTACTTTACCATGAATCTGTGGAGAAACTATTGTGGCACCATGACTACATTACCATGAATCTATGGAGGAACTATGGTGGCATCGTGATTACATTACCATGAACCTGTGGAGGAACTATGGTGGCACTGTGATTACAATACCATGAATCTATGGAGGAACAGTGGTGAAACGATGATTACATAAACATAAATCTGTGGAGGAACTATGGCGGTACCTTGATTACATTACCATAAATCTGTGAAGGAACTATGGTAATACCGAGATTACATTACCATGAATCTGTGGAGGAACTATGGTGACATCGTGATTACATTACCATGAATCTGTGGAGGAACGATTGTGACACCATGAATCTGGGGAAGAACTATGGTGGTATCGTGATTACATTACCATGAATCTGTGGAGGAACTATTGTGGCACCATGACTACATTACCATGAATCTGTGGAGGAACTATGGTGGCATCGTGATTAAATTACCATGAACCTGTGGAGGAACTATAGAGGCACTGTGATTACAT
>NW_013763616.1:0-1472 GCF_000517525.1 Limulus polyphemus
TCGTCATCGAATTTGAATTTTTGACATTCGCAACAGTAGGTTGTGGGTCTCAGAAAGCAGCTAGACACATGAGATGGTTCTGTACTGCCTATTATAATTTCAACATTCCAAAATAAACTGGTAATATTGGTATTTTGAGATGGAGTCCTTCTCTGGTATCATTTACTTTCAAGTTGAGTTTTTATTCTCTTATCTTGAAAAATACCTTGTGATCATAACACAACTAAGGCAAAAAACACCTTGTGATCATACCACAACTAAGTCAAAAAAACACCTCGTGATCATATAACAACTAAGGTAAAAAACACCTTATGATCATATCACAACTTAAGGTAAAAAAAACACCTTCTGATCATACCACCACTAAGGCAAAAAACCTTGTGATCATACCACAACTAAGATAAAAACACCTTATGATCATATCACAACTAAGGTAAACATTAGCATCTTCTTCAAGTAAACTTGACTCATTTTCGTTTTATCCTCCTTTGGACGCAAGTATAGAGATTAACACAATGGACAATCTGGGCTATGCTCTCCGCGGGTTTCGAACCATGAATTTTAGCGGTATAAGCCTTAAGCTTACCGCTGACCTACTGAGGGTCACGACACAAAGAAGACTCCCAAAAAAATTCTACTTAAATATTATTTTTGAAAACGGAAATTTATCCAAACATGCTCTAAAAATCTAAACATTATTCATGTTAAAGTAGGTCCAAAACTAAAGTGAATGAATCACTTAATAAATAAAGAGAAATGAAACATTTCAGTTAATTACAAACATGGCTTCATTTTCCTGGTAATTTCCACCTTAAACAGTAAAAAGGGATGAATTTTAGTATTTTAATATTGCTGTTTTAAATTACTCGTTCCAAATGGATAAGGGTAAATATAAGGAATTAACAAAGATAATTATAAGATATATATACTGTGGTACTTAACCTGTATTATCGTGTTTATCACGTGGATTCAGTAACAATGACCAAAGCTGTGACGTCTATCCCCCTTGATTTCATACTAAATCAATAAGAGATTTAATATCCCAAAACCTGGATTCCATAGTAAATCAATGTAAGAATTAATATCCTAAAACCTGGATTTCGTATTAAATCAATAAGAGATTTGATATCCCTCTTCTCCTATCTGTTTAAAGATAAAACATATATGTTACATAAGAAATTTAAACGAACATTTACCCTGGTTGAGTGTTGCCAAGTGTAGAATCAACTAAGTAACAAATGAAACAAACTGGTTGAGTGTTGCCAAGTGTAGAATCAACTAAGTAACAAATGAAACAAACTGGTTGAGTGTTGCCAAGTGTAGAATCAACTAAGTAACAAATGAAACAAACTGGTTGAGTGTTGCCAAGTGTAGAATCAACTAAGTAACATGAAACAAACTGGTTGAATGCTGCCAAGTGTAAAATCAACTAAGTAACAAATGAAACAAACTGGTTGAATGCTGCCAAGTGT
>NW_013763617.1:0-872 GCF_000517525.1 Limulus polyphemus
ATGCATGCCAACAGGCTTTGGCATTATCATGGTCCAGGACTTTTCAGTTGGAATGAAATGAAATAAAATAAGTAGACGTTATTTACACATGTTGTATCAGAGTTTATTTAGTACAGGCTTTCAATCCTAGTGCTGGAATCTTTGCTTGTACCAGTTAAACCTTCAAATAACATGTGAAATAATCAACCTTATTTTTGTTTTTTATTAATTTATTCCTTACGAACTTTAAATCAGCGTTTTAGGATTGGATAAAAGGTCTCATGGACAGCGACTTAGCACAGAGAAAATTATAGACCAGAAATGTTATTTTAAATATGTAACTAGTAGAAATTAACAAAGATGTTAAAAAAAACACTTACAGTAAAGCGAGGCTTTCTTATCATGACATAAATGGTGTATTGGTTTTCAATGTTTCTAAAATTTGTTTCTTTGTTTAAACACGTGCAAAACTACCTTATATTACTTATGTTGTTTGTATTTATTAATGTCTAATGTTTAACCCATACCTTCATCATGGACATATTTTATATAAACACAGAAATGTAACTAGTTATCCCTGCACTTGACCAGCACACCACCATATGGCATCACAAGTGTGTCGACCTCAAGCAATGGGAGGATGGGAAAAGGGTAGAGACAATAATGTCATCACAGATGTGACATCATAGTTCCACAAAGTGTCACCAAAGGGCACATTGCTAATGGATGCGTTGCTAGGCGGACATGACGTCCACAAAGTGGACTGGAGGGCGTGTTCTAGAGTCGACTTGCAAAGCTGCCATTACAAGAAGACATGGCATCATAGTTTCAATATAGGAAACTAAAACTATATTTCAGTATGTTACATGAAAATTGGTTGTGTATATTCTTGT
>NW_013763618.1:0-871 GCF_000517525.1 Limulus polyphemus
TTTGTTCAGAATTCTTGTTGAATGCCTGACAGATGATATGACATGTCAGCAACATTATCATAACATTGTGAACAACAATCACTCAATAAAACAAACCAAATCACTTGGGCCAATTGCTCACGATGGGCTAAATTAGGTGTGGAATCAAACAGAATACCATAGTATTTGTTTCTACGAATTACTGACAAACAATAATTTCACACATGTGAAACCATGAGATTTATAAACTCATTTTGGATTTCAGGAGAAAGATAAGATGTTGACGTTTGCTTGTTTTTAACACGCTCTAAACGCTCTCTCGTTACTGGATCATACTTTGCTAATAACTGCAAAAGTGACAGGAAATTTCAAGGGTTTTCGTTTGAGGTTATGTCTCAGTATGTCCACGAAATGCAAGAAGCTAAATATTGTGTACAATTCAGCAACAGTCGCATTACATCTCTCCATATATTTTTTTTCTTGCTGAATTTGCCTTTGCAGCTCTTCATCAATGCCACTTTGAAGACGAATTCGGCGCTCAGTTTCTTTCCAAGCAGCAAATGACTCATGATGGCTGTCACTATTTTCATGGGCATTTAACTTTTCAATTTTTTTTCACTTAGAGAATCCACCCTGTGTTTTGAAATCAGACCGACTATCGGATGTCATACATGTAGATGAAAAAAGAAGACAACAAAAGCAGTATGCTGCTTTATGTAGAGGTGAATACACGAACCAGGAAAGATTGACCTCTTGTCCATTCAGAAGGCATCGTTTAGAACCAAAATGCAGTCATAGAACGCCCATCTTTGGCATCAAATGGACCTTCTTTATGTTGAAATTCATGTGCTCCAACTTTAACAATCTCTGTACGATGTGCATGTATTACAAC
>NW_013763619.1:0-870 GCF_000517525.1 Limulus polyphemus
TACTTATCAATCTTTCTCTTAAACTCACTTAAATTTACTGCCTCCGAAGGCCACCCATTCCAAAGGCCAACCACCCTGTTAGAAAAATAAAAACTGTCTTAGCTGAAGATGACTTCTACCGTGTCAAAATGTATACTTGTGTCTCCTAGTCCTACTATTCTCACTGTTAAGTATGAAAAAAGATGATGCAGTTACAATTTTAAACACCTCAATCAGATCCCCCCCCCTAATTCTTCTTTTTTTTCAAGAGAAAACAATTTGAGAGATTTTAACCTCTCCATCCCAGCCACCATTCTAGTAACCCTTTTATGAACCCTTTCCAATAACTCAACGTCTTTCTTAAGGTAAGGAGCCCAAGACTGAACACAATATTCCAAATGTGGCCTAGCCAGTCACCTATACAATGAAATTATAACCTCTTTAGACTTGTATTCAGTATTTCTGTAGATACAACCTAAAATCCCATTTGCACTACCACTAGCACCAGCATACTGGTTGGATGGCTTAAGAGACTGATCAACTATTACACCAAGATCCTTTTCTTTCATGACGCTGTTAAGGTTATTCCCATCCAAATTATACTTATAATTCAAATTATGATAACCCACATGTATTATCTTGCATTTATTATAATTAAAACCCATTTGCCATTTATTTACCAACTGATTAAATGATCTAAATTCTTTTGTAAATCAGCAGCATCCTCTTCGCAGCTAACAACACCCAAGACTTTATTAATGTCATCTGCAAATGTAAATAATTTATTGACCATTCTTTCATCTATGTCATTGATGTAAACCAAAAAGAGTAAAGGTCCTCAGACTGTGCCCTGAAGTAACTAACTTGTGACATTAATCCAGTTTGACTGAA
>NW_013763620.1:0-874 GCF_000517525.1 Limulus polyphemus
CTCATCGTGAACCTTCGATAAGACATCAAGGAAGTTCCAGAACAGAAATAAGACTATATTGCTTGTAAGTTTGTAAAACACTTGTATGTAAATCATTGTTTATAATAACTATTTGTAATAACTCTGATTCTAAAATTTATTATTGGTTGTGTATTAAAAAATATGTGTATAGAAAAAAAAGAAAACTGTGTGTATCAAACTTGTTGGCGAACATCATAAATTGGAGATATATCGGCATTTATTTAACTACTAAATTTAAATGATCATTTAGCTCGGTTTCAAGCAGATACATAACAATACGTAGATAGAAATGATATAGTTCTAACAATAAGTACAGGTCCCTCATGGCCAGGTGGTTAGGGTGCTCGACTCACAATCTGAGGGTCACGGTTTCGAATCATTATCACACCAAACATGCTCACCCTTTCAGCTGTGGGGGCATTATAAGGTGATGGTCAATCTCACTATTCATTGGTAAAAGATTAGTCGAAAAGTTGGCACTGGGGGTGATGACTAGCTGCCTTCCCACTTGTCTTACACTCCTAACTTAGGGATGGATAGTGCAGATAGCCCTCGTGTAGCTTTGTGCAAAATTCAAAAACAATTAAAGAAGTTCTCTCCTTTCTACATGAATGCAGCAATTCAGACAATTGATTTCAACATTTCTAAAAGATTCTAGCAATATATCCATACCACTTGAATGTAGCAAATCAGGCAATGTAAGGCCTACATTCAATTTTATTCTTCAGATTCGTCGATATAAACTCAAAGATCTCTCCAAACTACTTGAGTGTAGCACCTCAAACTGTATAAAGCCTATATCCAATTTTCTGTTTTCGATTCGATATTAAACATTCAGCAGTGATTGTTCAAT
>NW_013763621.1:0-869 GCF_000517525.1 Limulus polyphemus
TCTCGTCCCGAACCTGGCCCTGTAGACTTCTGAATGATTTTGGGTTCCATACCTGAGTTCTAGAGCCGACACCAGTGCTCTATAGTTGTGCCTGTCGTCTGCTGACAATTGTCCAAGTATTTCCAGTGGTTGTCCCTTCAAGCTAGTTGCCAGATATATTGCTTTCTGCTCCTCTGTCCATCTATTCATCTCTGCCAGTAGCTCAAACTGTGCTCTATATGATTCCCACGGTGCTTTCCCATCAAATTCCTGTGGCTTCCTTTGCACTGGATCATTCCTATTACTAACATTCATATCTGGGACGTGACTTCTAACGGGACTGAATATGTCTGCATTAGGGTTTAGCTGCGGGCTCTGTAAGGGGCTTGCCATTATCTGGGGCTGATTAAGTCGATGGTCAATGTATCCTCCTTGTGTAAAAGACAATAGATCGTCCTTTAACGTATCTAATTCGCTTTTAAATTTACTAATATTTTTCATTTGTACGTCTTGCCACTGTTGTTGACATTCCTGTAGTTGCTGCTGACTTTCCTGCAACAGTTGGAGACTTTCTTCCTGTTTCCTTTCTTGTTCCAGTTGCCACTGCTGTAGTCTCTCTTCTTGTTTCTTTTCTTTTTCCTCCAACAACTGCTGTAATTTCTCTTCTTGTTTATTTTGTTGTTCGAGCTGCCACTGTTGCAGGTTTTCTTGCCACTGCTGTAATCTTTCTTCTTGTTTCTTTTGTTGTTCGAGCTGCCACTGTTGCAGGTTTTCTTGCAACTGCTGTTGTCTCTCTTCTTGTTTCTTTTCTCGTTCATTTTCTCGTTCTTCTTGTTTCTTTTCTTTTTTCTCCAACAACTGCTGTAATCTCTCTTCTTGTTTCTTTTCTC
>NW_013763622.1:0-872 GCF_000517525.1 Limulus polyphemus
TAAATGGATGGACTGAGCAGCAGAAAGCAGTGTACCTAGCAACGAGCCTGAAGGGACAACCACTGGAAATACTTGGGCAGTTGTCAGCAGACGACAGGCACAACTATAGAACACTGGCAGCTGCTCTAGAACTTAGGTATGGAACTCAAAATCAATCCAAAGTCTACAGAGCTAGGTTTAGGATGAGAGTCCATGCTAAAGGGAAGAGCCTGCATAAACTGGCACAGGATTTGGAAAGTATGGCACACGAGGCCTACCCATCTGCTCCACCCGATCTCCTCAAGTTGTTGCTGAGGGATCAGTTCGTAGATGCCTTCGACAGTCCAGAACTTAAGATACAAGTGAAGCAAGCACACCCCTCTACCATGCAGGATGCAATGGCCAGAGCTCTCGAATTTGAATCCTACGTTAAGTCCAGCACAGAGGTACCGAGGTTGGTACAGTCATCTGGATTCAAGGCCAGAAAAGGTCAGCTTTCAGAGAGGTTTGAGGGATTTGCTGGCACTGTAACAAACCTGGGCACTACAGAGCTCAATGCTGGCAACTTCAACACAGGGGAGATACCACAGCAGGAAAGGCTGGTATCCAGAAAGGTTGTTGGAACTGTGGAAAGCACGGACATTTGAGGAGCCAGTGTAGGAGGAATATTACAACAAGTCGGCCTCAAGGAGACCAGTAGTGGTTGGTGTTGAGCGACGCCCATCCAACCCCCATCATGAAAGTCCCAACAGCTAGGTGTAAAATGCCAAGCACACACAGCATCTATGTGACAGGAAAGCTGGATGGCCAAAGGTGCAACTTTGTCATAGACTCTGCGTCTCAGCAAACCCTTGTGAGTATCAAGGTGTTAGATCACGAAGGAGTACCAGAAG
>NW_013763623.1:0-1015 GCF_000517525.1 Limulus polyphemus
AAGAAGAACAAAGGTATCTAAAAGTTTAATGTGGAACAAGAAGAACAAAGGTATCTGAAAGTTCAATGTGGTACAAGAAAAACAAAGGTATCTAAAAGTTTAATGTAGTACAAGAAGAACAAAGGTATTTAAAGTTTTATGTAGTACAAGAAGAACTAAGGTACATAAAAGTTTAATGTGGTACAAGAAGAACAAAGGTATTTAAAAGTTTAATGTAGTACAAGAAGAACAAAGTTATCTAAAAGTTTAATGTGGTACAAGAAGAACAAAGATATCTAAAAACTGAATGTTGTACAAGAAGAACAAAGGTATCTAAAACTTTAATGTAGTACAAGAAAAACAAAGATATCTAAAAGTTTTATGTAGTACAAAAAGATCAAAGGTATCTGAAAGTTTAATGTGGTACAAGAAAAACAAAGGTATCTAAAAGTTTAATGTAGTACAAGAAGAACAAAGGTATCTAAAATTTTAATGTGGTACAAGAAGAACAAAGGTATCTAAAAGTTTGATGTAGTACAAGACGAACAAATGTATCTAAAAGTTTAATGTGGTACAAGAAGAACAAAGGTATCAAAAAGCTGAATGTGGTACAAGAAGAACAAAAGTATCTAAAAGTTTAATGTACTACAAAAAGAACAAAGGTATCAAAAAGTTTAATGTGGTACTAGAAGAACAAAGGTGTATAAAAGTTTAATGTGGTACAAGAAGAACAAAGATACCTAAAAGTTTAATGTGGTACAAGAAGAACAAAGGTATCTAAAAGCTGAATGTGGTACAAGAAGAACAAAGGTATCTAAAAGTTTAATGTAGTACAAGAAGAACAAAGATATCTAAAAACTGAATGTTGTACAAGAAGAACAAAGGTATCTAAAAGTTTTATGTAGTACAAGAAGATCAAAGGTATCTGAAAGTTTAATGTGGTACAAGAATAACAAAGGTATCTAAAAGTTTAATGTAGTACAAGAAGAACAAAGATATCTAAAAGTTTTATGTAGTACAAGAAGATCAAAAATAT